>NC_089250.1:253097616-253232616 GCF_963930625.1 Muntiacus reevesi | reverse complement strand
ATAAACTCCCACTTTTAATTTCCCCCCAATATTGTCATGTCAGATATAGTGATAATGCCTTTAAGCAGAATGAAATTGTTGGTGAAGCCCACTCACCTTGGTACATCAGGCTCCAAGGCTCTGCCATGCACGACTCACCACAGGAAAACACAATTTCAGCAATGATAAAAGGAAGGAGGAAATTCACTAATCAACAGTTTCCACCAATTTCTGCTTCTGCCCCCAACCAAGCCTTTAATAGTGGTGGGACTTCAAATCAGGAAGTCTGGCAGGTTTTGCCCATCTGGGCTCAGTTATTTGGGAAGGGACTGTAATCCAGTCATTAAAGATCACAGCACACAGCCTTGCACCCACAAATCCAGTCACTGAAGAAGAGCACAATTATTTTCTTGTTTGCCAAGTGTTATGATAAGATATTAAAAATGGATTGATAGGAGCTGGTTCTTCAAGCCAGCCTCACCTCTCTCTTTCGGCAAGGGTGTCCCAGCCTTTCAAAGCCAGGGTAACCACTGCTGTTCACACACCACTTGTACACTGAACACACACCAGCGTTCCCTTCCACCCCCAGTTCTCTCAGTCACCTCTAGTTGTCTCTGAGGGCTGCAGAGGTGCACACAGCCTCACGTCCTGTATAATTAAATCAGAGCGGCCTCACACTTGTGGTCTGCCACCACGTCGTGGCATACCCAGTGAAACTTCCTTGGGAAAACTGCACTGGGGACTCAGTTTTCTTTCCAGCAGGATGGTGCCCCAGTGCTTCTACCAGCTCCCACTCACACCCCAGGTTGCTGGACTCTCAGCATAAAAGGTAAGCAAGAGGAGGGAAGAAGAGTGATGGGAAGAAAGGCCCTGGTGCATCCTCAGATGCTCAGCTCTGCTCTCCCTTCTGGATGGGCCACCATTCCAGAAGCATCCCAGGCCACCCATGGGTCCGCAACTGTTGTCCAAGGATGCCACTCCACACCCGGACTGTGGCTCTCTGCCTGCAGCGCCCCTTCTTACCACAAGCTTCTGGAAGCTGGGAGCCATATCTAATACGCTCGACTCCCCTAGGCTGACGGTGAATGACGAGCAAAGGCTCTGATGCTAACGGCCACCTGGGGCTTGGCTAGGTCGGCAGGCTGAGGAGGTTCAGTTTGCAGGGGGAGCTGGAGGCTGGCCCCTTTGCTGGGCATTTTCCCGTCCAGACATTTGGGGTGCAGAACTGTAGGCCTTCTTCCCCGAGGACAAGTTATGGGAGAGGCTTCACTATTTGCCTCACCTAATTGGGAAGTAGGCATCATCTCTCAACCTCCAGGGGTGAAGAAGTCATTGGAAAGCCAGACAGACAGGGCCCCTGCCCTCATGGATCTTACAGTTTCATGGGGGAAGAAAGACATTAACCCCAAATTACCCCGGTAACTGAAGGAGGTGGTAATGATATCTGTGAAGGGGAAAAGCAAGGCAATTCTGGGATCATAAAGAAAATGACCCCATTAAACACTAGGGTTTCCTGCCTGGTTTTGTCTTGTTATCTTCACCAATTGGGTAACAACAGTCATAATGCTTTAGCCTTAAATGTTCACATTTGGTATAATTTTACCTTCCTCTGTCTGAAGGTGCTTAAGTGGTTTCTCCTTTGTCTTATCTTCCATTAATCTTTTAACTTTTCCTCTTTCTAATCTTTTATTTCTCTTTGTAGTACCTTTCAAATATGTTTTCTTAAACCCTTTGTCACCAATCTTTACAGTTTAAAACTTCAGCTTTGTTAGTTTTATTTTTCAAATCTCTAGTTCCTGGCTCTCTCCGCTCTAAGTTGGGTATTTTGTTTTTAAAAATAATTTATTGTCTTACTAACTAGTTATCTGAAATCCTGTTAATTTTCATCTTATCTTTCTAACTTCCCCGACTTCAACTTTTAACCTGTTCTCAATTTTTTTATTTTATTTTCTATTTATGTCCTGTAAGACCCTGTGCTGTATTTATCTTACTTGCTCCATAAGCAGAGGGGAAGCTGGTTGAGGAGCAGGCCCTCCGCCCCAGGGGGGTCCCTTCCCCAGTGCTGCCTGATGCCTTCTCCCTCACCGTGTACCAGAAGTCGCCTCTCCAGTTCCTTCCAATGATGCCCGTCTCCTCTGATAATGATTCTTGAACAAACACCTCTGAGGCTAGCTACCTAGCAGAGGTCACAGGCAGCGAACCCTTTGATGTGGCGGCGTTCCCCAGATTCACATTCATTTTAGTCTCTTTAGCAGAGTTCTCAGTCCCTAGTTGGCTGATGTGAGGGAATGGACCCACTGGGGAGAGACCTGCCTTTTTAAGGCATCTGAAGAGCTGGAACTCGACACTGGAGAAGTGCGGAGCCCAGAAACAGGGACCACAGGGGTAGAAGTGGGCACCCCCCCAGGGGGGCTGGTCCACAGAGGTGGCCGTGGGTCACCCACAACCGGGCCATGTTTTGGTCTCTCTCCCCACAACAGGAGTAGCTTCTGTGTTTGGGCTTGCTTTTACCTGATTATAAACTAATACATGATAACTGCAAAAGGCTACAAACCAAAGATGGGCTTCCAAGGAGCACTAGGGGTGCAATGCGCGAGACACAAGAGATGCAGGTTCCGTACCTGGGTCAAGCAGATCCCCTGGAGGAGGGCATGGGAACCCAACTCTAGTATTCTTGCCTGAAGAATCCCAATGGACAAAGGAGCCTGGCGGGCTGCAGTCCATAGGGTCGCCGAGAGTCAGACATGACTGAAGCAACTTAGCACATGCACACACATAAACCAAAGATATACAGAAAGAAGGAAAATGTCACTCTTAAACACTGCTATCCTGAGACAATCATTTTGTTTTACATTCGTTCAGATTTTTCTATGGAAAAAAAATGCATATTTAAATATAGTTTCATTTTTACCAAAAGAGAAAACAAACTCAGATCACGTTATACAAACTGACTTTGTAATCTGCTTTTGTCACTTCATAATATATTACAAATATCCCTGCAAGTCAAAAATACAAACCTACACTATCACTTTCAATAACTGCACAGAATTTCATATGAAGAAAACCATGGTTTCCTTAGTCAATTCCTTTTCGAAGTGCATTTAAATTGGTTCCAAAATTTTACCCTTATAAACTGAGCTGCAATAAATAAAGTTGGCCAGGGAGCTCCCTGGTGACCTAATGGTTAGGACTCCCAGCTTTCCCTGCCATGGCCCAGGCTCAGTCCTTGGTTGGAGAACTGAGATTCTGCAAGCTGCACGATGTGAACAAAAGAAAAAAATATATATACTTGATCAAACATCTTTGATTATCTATTATTTGAGATCTAGATAGATAGACGCTAGATAATCTTTGCAAATATATATAGTAATACTTTCATAAAAGAAGAATTGCTAAGACAATGAGTTTAGGGACTTTGACATGTCTGCCTAATTACTCTCCAAAAACTTTGTGTGAATATAAACACCTACTGGCAGACTAAAGAGTGATTTCTCCCAACTCTCCAGAAAACACTCACTGTTATCAGTCTCATAAATCTTTGACAGTCTGAGGAGCAAAGGCATAAACAAATAAACCAAAACTATTTTTAATTGTTTCCTTTGATTGTTAATCAGGTTAAAATATTTTCATATGTTTACCAGCCATTTGTTTTCTTTCTCTGGGACTCGCATGTTCCTATTTTGAGCATCCTATAACATCCTGGTTAGAAACAGGCGTGCTGGTTAGGGTTTCTTTAAGTCTCAACCTCAGCGACAAAGTGGAGATAACAATGCAGATGCAACATCCATGATAGCAGCATCTGTACCTGTGGAGCCTAGAACATACCTGACACAACACAGGTATTTGGTGGATGTCTACTGAAAGAAAGGAACAAGGGAGGGACAAGACAGTCCTCCCTTATAAAGCTGTGGGAAGGGAATGCTTGTAGAATCGTCTGTTCACTTCCTGACACATAAAACACTAAGCGCTCTTGGGTGGGCAATTTTTTTCTCTTGGTTGGGGTATTATCTTTGTTATTGATTTGTAGGAACTTTCTCCACACAAAGAATATTAACTTCCCATCAGTCAAATAGTCCATCTGGGTTTTCTTTTGTCCTTTTTTTCTGCTAAATTTAAAAATAATATGTGTTCATCACACAAAAAAAATCCCAATAATGCAGAAATAAATTTTGAAATTAATACAAATTATCCTCAATCTCGCTGCCCATTTGGCCTGCAGAGAAAGAAACAGAAGCCAAAAAATGAAGAGATGAGAGGTGTGGGATCCTTCACCCCAGGGAGTGGGGGATGGGACAGGGGCTGTCTCGCTGCCCAGTGACACCCACAGGTGTCTGACCCCAAACCACACTCGGCGAGGCCACGCTCCGCTGACCTCGCAAGTGGGTGATGAGGGGCACCTGTTCTCCTCAAATGCTCCTTTTCTGTGAATGCAACTTGGAGAACATTTCTATTATTTGCACAAAGGATGTGGATGAAGATACTCTCATAATTTTCCATAAATGGAATCATAGTCTACCTGCTGTTTTGTAGCCCACTTTTTTCATTCAACAATATGTCATGGGCATCTTTCCAAGTCAGTAAATACAGGTCAGCCTCATGTATTTAACGGCTGCAAAGATTTCCTTTACTGTTCTTTGATTATTGACCGTTTGTATTTCTTCTTCTCTGAATTGTCTGCTCATGTCCTTTGACCACTTTTCTATTGGAGAATTTGTCTTTACCATATTGATTTGCAAGAGCTTTTTCCTTTGTACCAGGAGTATTAACCCTTTGTCTATCACATATGCAGCAAATATTTTTTCTCATATTGCCTTTTGCACTTTGTGGTCTAGAGATGCTTATGTATGTGTGTATCCACACATGCACGGGTATGCACACTGCTTAGAATTATTTAATTTTTATGCATTTAAATTCATTTAGCAATTATTTATTGAGTATGACGGTTCGTCAGTACTATGCTCAGTGAAGAAGAAGTAAAATCTGCCAGCCTTTATTCTTAGAGATTCTGGCTCTGAGGTTATGATTAGTAATGGCATCCCATTCTCCATGATTACAAAAATACTTACGTTTTCTTCTTGGCCTGAAGAGTGAGTTAGAAGTCCAAAAAAAAAAAAAAAAAGTGTTTCACATCCCTAAATTCATTCACTCACCCCAGAAATTTGACACCAAATTCTCTTACTCCTTTGCTGGGTGATACCCATAGAAACAGAACTCTGTCACCCTACAGCCTCTCCACTGGCTGAAGGGTCAGTAAGTGCATTTCATATCCTATGTCCTTTTTCCTAAGAAAATAAAGGATCTTGAGAAGACCTGGGTCCATGCGGGCTAACAGGGATGTGATGAGGAGTCTCTCCCATGAAGACCTCCAGGCTGCTCTCCAGAGAGGGTCCAGCCAAGTTTGCACTTTCAATCCTCCGTGGCTCAAACCGTGAACACGTTTGTCTCATGGGGGAAGGTCATCCCCTGGCCACCACCCTCAAGTTTAAGGGTACCTACTCTCTCCAGGTGCTAAAGAAAACTCTTGCCACCTGCATTTGCATTAGCCCACCCTCGCGCCAAAGGATGCAGACCCCTCCATCACCTGGAGCTGCCTCTCTCTGCTGAGACTTAACTTGCAGCCCCTTCTAGGTCAGCCTCCCACTTCTCAAGGAAAGTGGCTCTCTTCTCCCTGCAGCAGACGTAATACCCAAGGCATTTGGCTAGGTGGGTCCTTCAGGGAAGATCTGGCAAGGTCAACGGGAGCTGAAATATTATTTTCGAGTTACTGGATAAATTCAACCTATCTAGATTTCACTCCCCCCACCACCAGCTTTCACCACTGCCAAATCCCTAACAAACTCAAGGTACCTCCCCTGGACCCACACCCCTGTGATTCCAGTGCACAAATGACTTCCCTGAAGGACCTAGAACCAGATAAGATGCAATCGGGGTGGCCCTCAGAAGATCTGCCTAAGATACAGAATTATTACAAATCAAATTCTATTTTCCCACTGACTTACATGATCATCTCAGGGATGTGCTATTCTCAGTACTGACTGGTCTTCAAGAAGAAAGCTCTTCAAACACTTTACTTTTATAAAATGAGCTCCAGCTGATAGAGGAGACAGGGTCCATGTCCATGAGAAGGGTTTAAGTATGACAGGGCAGACCAACACATAAAAAGATGAAATGTAACCTGCAGTGCCCGTAAAGACAGGAAGGCGAGTTCCTGATACACGGGGACCCAGGGGCAAACACTAGGAAGCTCTAGACAGTGTGTGCACTGGTTATGAGCCTGAAGTCAGATACCCCTAGGCTGAATCGAGTAGCTGCCATTTGCTTTTAATGTTCTGCTTCTTTTAACTTCTCAAAGCCGCAGCTTCGTTTCCTATGAACTGGGAGTGACAACAGTGATGCTTACTACTTAGGGATGCTTTGTGGAGCCCATGAGACAAAATGCCTATAGAGCTTGGCGTGGTATCTGGCACGTATTAAGCTTTCAGAGAATATGGAGAGTGGCTGTGTTGCTGCTCTTAGTATTCTGTGGATAATCCCTTGAGTAAGGCACGAGAGAGGATGGGAAATTTTTCATGAAGTAAACAATTTGCCCCCAATACTCACTTTTGGCATCTGAGATGTAATCCAGGGTGAAAGACTGAACCTCCGGTGACACAGCCTGAATAGAGCTCAACAGCACCAAGAGGAGGGACAATGAGGCTCAAAGCCAGGGGAGTTGCCCAACTCTTGTTGGGCAGGTGGAAAAACCGAGCGCTGGGCGAGAAAGGGGCCATGGTGAGGCGGTGGCACTGCTGGGCTATGACAGGTGCCATCCTCTGAGAGCTCACCCACTCGGAGTCTCTCCCAGATCCCCAGAGCGGGGGAAGTCTTGGGTTGTTGGAGGCATGACCAGAACTACAAGAAGCAGTCTTTCCTGAAGCTGTGGTATCACCTGGAATTTAAGTTCACCCAAGAAAACCTCTGCTCCAAGGGAAACAATTTTAAATAATCTAAGAAACTGTAGGGGAAAAAAAAATTAACTGTCTTGGCTAGGGCTGCTATATCAAAATACTAGGTGGTTTATCAACAATAGGAATTTATTTCTCACAGTTCTGAAGGCTGGAAGTTCAAGACCAGGTGTCAGCACATAGTCAGGCTCTGGCGAGAACTTGCTTCCTGGCCTGCAGAGGGCTGCCTTCTTGCCATATCCTCAAGTGACAGAAAAGGAGCAATCCAGCTTTGGGAGGTCTTAAAAAGGGTTCATGAGGGAGGGTGCCACCCTCATGACCTCATTACCTCCCAAAGGCCCCACCTCCAAATACCATCATATTGGAGGCTGGATTTCAACATATGAAACTTAAGGTGAGCCAAACATTTGGTCCATAACTTTAGCTGCTTGGGAAAAAATCAGCTGGCCCCAAAATGTGGACTTGGGAGCACTTCTGGGAGGAAATCTGGTTTTGGATTCTGAAGCCCCAAGGTGAGGGGCCTGCTCACTTTGACCTACGAGTACCTCTGGGGTCAGCCACAGGAGGGATGCTTCACCGCACCTTCACTCTGCCTGCCACCCTTTCTTTATGCCTGCCCACTGCAGCCCCTGAGCAGACACCTCCACCAAGCTCTTGCTGGGTTTGCAGTATCCAAGGCCAAGAAGAATCCGAGTCTTTAAGACCCTTCTCCTCTCAGGCTTGAAGTCAAGGAGACCTAATGGAGGACAGGCATCTGGAGAAGTCAAATGACTGCTTTGCAAAACTAAGATATGCACATGAAACTTTAAAAGTATGTAAGGCACATCCTGTGTAAGTCTGATGTAAGGTCTAAGGTCTGGATGTGTGAATATAAAAAATATAAAGCAATCTTATTAGACATTGTGACATTCTAGCAGTCCACACATATATACATGTACGCATACAGAGCTATGTGTCTTTTATCTAACAGACGGTCCCTCAAAAAAGCACAGATCCTGTATATAGAAACATGTTTTTCTATTGATTGTGATTATATTATTGGAGATGCGCTCTTCTGGGAAAAGAGGTGGTCTTTAAATACATCAAGCAACATTCAATAATGTAGCAATTTATTAAGATTACACATTTTAAGGAAAAATTAGAATTCTGTTTCAACAGCATTTGAGATAAAAAAGAAGAAGAAAAAGAAGTACTAAATATGAGTGAAAATAGCCAGGCTTATTTTTATTCTTGGCACTGTAACCTAAAGGCGCCAGTGAAAGCAGCAGTGACAACTCAGCTGAGCAGGATGGAGCCGGATTCCGAATGGCCAGCTCTCGGCTCGCACCCCGGGAGACAGATGGCCCAGGAGGCTGCAGCAGTGGACCTGGGGGTCTGGGCGTGGGACCCGACCTCCCTGAGCCTCGTGCTCCCCTCTGCGACATGGCACCCAGCACCCACCTCATCCAAAGGACCCAGCCCTGGGCCACAGCAGCTGCTAACTTCCTATTTCTTAGGCTCTCGTTCTCTCCTCTGTAGTTCGTGATTTCCTATATGCCGAAGAGGAACGCAATTTCTTCAGTCACTCAAAATACACAAGGAAAAGAGGATTGGGGGCGCACACCTAATGGACTACGTATGACTGATGGGGATGCAGCTGCAAAGGCAGTAAACGAGGCTTCTCGGGGTGTCCACAGACTCTGACCCTGCTTAGACCTCCTGTGTCCAGTTCCTGCATGATAAACACAGGACCGCACACACATAACCAACAAACCCACCCTCAATCCCACTGAAGTGGCCTCCTTGTGGAGAGCGATGTCTTAAAATATAATGCCTAACAATGCAACACCTAACTCGGCGTCCTGTAGCCTCTTCGGGAACATCCTCTTGCTTTCCTGTTTCAGGCCACCCAGGCTGAACCCCACACGAGCTCAGGGCAGAAGGGCAGGAGCAGCCCTGAGCTCAGGGCTTCATCTACAGCTCCGTGAAAAATGAGGGATGCAAAGTCACACTGGAGTGCCTTCACTGTTAAAAAAGGAAAAAAAAAAAAAGTGGGCTTAAGTCAAAAGTCTCCTTTGGTGATAAAGATTACCATGCAACAATAGAGCAAGATGTGTCAGAAGCTGCCCCTCTCTCATCCACGCGGGATGCGTCCCCCTGCCTGCTGGGTTATTGTGCATAAGGAATGACCCAGCCAATGGGAAGCCTATGGGTGGCTTATGCATGTTGTGATAAAATGTAAATGCACTAGAAAGGTCACTGGCAGAGTGATCATTACCATTGTGGAACTCGGACCAATTTGCCATTCAAGAGCATCATCGATGACTCAAGCCATTCACCGTGCCTCTTAAAAACACACACCCGGGGGCACACCCACGACTGATGGGCATTGTGGCTGCCAGTGTCTCTCGGTGTGTGTGTCAACACCTGCAGACACTCCTTCCCTGGCATTTAAGGAGAGAAAGGGGAGGGGAGGACGGCCACGATGTCTACAAATCTGCCCAATAATCCCCCACCTCGGAAAGGGCATTGAAGCCTCTGAGCTGAGTTCCTCTAGAGGGCTCCTGGCCTACTGCTCTGGGGCCAAGGCTGTGTCTTTTGGAGCAGAACACCCTCACCCGTGCCCTAATATGGAAGGAGGCTCCACCAGCATCATGGGATGCAGAATAAAGGCAGGACAGCCCCCTTTTCCCATGGTGACCCAGCTCACCTGCTCTGGGGCCAGCCTGAGACAGTCTCTGCCGCGTGTATCCACAGAGACCCTGAGCACCTGATGCACTCCGAAGGCCTGGAACTGTGTCCTCTGAGCCCCCGTCTCTACTCTTTCGCCTCCCAAATGCCATTGCCACTCCCCTAATTGCCCTGGCTGCCTTCCCCAAACCTTCTGTTCCCAGAGCAACACAGTGAGGGTTTGGTTCAACCAGTCAATAAAATTTTTCACTCATACCCATTCTGTGCAGCTCCCGTGCTGCTATTAACCAAACCCCAGCTCCCTGTCCAGTCCACTGTGCGTCACAGGACAAGCAAGTCTATGGATCATTAGATGTCCTCCCACCCATCTCCAGGAGGAAACAGTAAGAGCCTAAAGAGATGTCTGGGAAGAACCATGGGCATTCCAGGAGTGACAGGAAGCCTGGTGGGGAATGGGGCAATAAAGGAGAACTTCATGGAAGAGATGGCACTTCAGCTGAGTCTTAAAAGATGGGTAGAAGTTTAAAAAGTCAAGAAGGCAGAGGGCATCCCAGACAGAAGGGAAAGAGGATATAAAAGGACTAAAACGTTCCCAGGCTGGCCCAGGGCGCTTCACGTGGTGCAGAGTATAGGGTAAAAGGAAGAAGGAACTGTAGGAAAGGCGATCTAAGGCCCAGGTTCTCCTTACTCCTGGAGACTAGATCCCCGGGAGCCTTAGGAAAGTGCACGTTCCTACCCTCAAGAAGTTCATCCACCAAATATTTATTGAGTCCCTGCGCTGGTGGCATCTTGCATCTTTAAGGCAGCTGTCGTCAGTCAACAGCTTGCCAATAATAACAAAATTACTGCTGCAACTGCATCCTGATGTTTTTGGATCCTGAGGCTTTTGACCGCCCTTCCAAAGGTAAAGCACACTACCCACTGCGAAAGCCATCCCCAACCCAGACAGGCCTCCCTGCTCCACCTCAACAGGAATCTCTGGTGGCCACCTCTGCTTCATATCTTGCTCCCACAAGCACACACACTTCCTTCCTTCCTATGACCCAGCGCACTGCCTCAACTGTGAACCGCATTCTGATTGGACCCGGGAGCCAAGAGGATTTTATTCAATCAGAGACCTCCATGAAAGGTGCTCTGGGCTAAGACTGAGTCAGGTAGCTGGTCCCAAGTTTTTCTTGGCTCTGCATCCTCAAGCAGTTCCCTTCTGCCCCACCTATGGAAGACGGTATTTGCACAGCATCTCCCTATCAGGATTCCATGACTTCATAAACAACTGCATCTCTCTCTGCTGGGTACGCTAGTGCATCTACTTGTGTGTCCAGAGACCAGCATGTTTCCTTCCAGGCCCCCTTCCCCATCCTCCTTTCCTAGTTCAGCACAGGAACCATTATCTGTTCATTGGTCCAACAAATGTTTACTGAATGCTAAGAACTATGGGGGACACAGCAAGCAGACAAAACTTCCTTCTCTATCTAGAGCCCATCACCTTCTTTGAAATACCAGAAAGTCTTCACTCGGCATCTTACACACCATTACCTACACAACATAGCCAAGCTCTCACTTGATTCTCACCTTCTATGAGGAAGCATGACAAATAGTAAGCTCAATTAAGTTATGTCATATAGGAAGTATGAAGAATTTGCATTACTTACCCAATGTTCCAAATACTACCAAAAAAAAAAAAAAAAAAAAGCTGAGTTAAGACCAACATCTTCTGGATTTTGGCCTAACTCACCATCACCTGCTGAACAGTTTTTGACCATAATGTGTAATCACAGGAAACATTCATAAAACCCATTCCCATGTATTTGGTGGGGTATTGTTGAAGGGACCTCTAAACTCTCACAGAAGGCCCTTAAAAGGGGCCCCTGGAGTTATTCTGGGCTATGCCTGCTTTTGTGCTATGGGGCCGATAGAAGGATGGAAGGAAGAAAGGATGGGGAGTCAGCTGGAGCCCATTCCACTCCTAGAAACTGCGTTCAAAGTCTGCCTGCACCTTAGAAGCCACCAGGTCAACTGCTACACTGTTCAGAGGGCAGAATCATTCCAGTCTGGCCCAGAAGCTTTCAAAACCCACCTGAAAAACAGAGAGGCCTGCATGAAACTCCAAGGCAGAGGAGGAGGCCTGTGATTGCACGAGGAGTCCAATGCGCCTGGGGACGACAGCAGCTCCATGGGGCAAACTGTGCATTTGTTGGGATCCTGACATTTAGCCTTAATGGTCCGGTCATACCTGCTCTTCCCAGAAGTCTACCAACCATCCCTGCTTCTCCGTCTGCCCTCTGCCTGTGCAGATTTCCAAGCCAAATCGGTCCTCAATTCAGAACCAAATACTCAGATTTTCCTAAACAATGCTTCTATATGCAACTAATTATTCAAGTGTACCAGACCTTTTTTAAAAGAGCCTTTATCTTAGCAACAAAAAGCTAAATAAAGGGAAAGAGTGAGGATGAGGAGAAAGACACAGCAGCTCAAATGCCTTCTTTCTGTGCAGTGACTGTTTCCTCTGTGGGTCTCAGAAGAGCTGCAGTTTCCCCAGGTATGAGAAGAATCACAGGAAACCTGAGCTCATCCCTTAAGAGAGATGCCTAGTACCTCACTTCTGCATGCAGAATTTCATGGAGCCTGGAGGGCCTGCTCAGCCAGGACCTAGTGCTCAGGAACAACCGCTAAGAGGAGCTTAACAGGCTTCCCCACCATGATGTGTTGTTTTTCTCAGCGAATTCAGGACTTCTGTGACCAAACATGGCCAAACTCGGATCTATTTCTGAAGGACAGGGATGCTTTCAAAGAACTCAGTCCTACCATAAATGCAGATAGTGATGTGAGAGTTTGAATTTCTACCACCTGGATGCTCTAAAAGGTTCCAAATTACGAATTTGTTTTTTTTCTTTCTCTTGCTCTCTGTGTCTATAAAATGAACCTTTTAATCCAGCAAAGCTTGTCACATTTTCAATTTCTGTGCTAAGTAAAACAACAAAAAGTAAATTAGTGTTGCATATGTAATGGACATTAGAATAAAGTCTGAGGGAAATTCTATTAAGCCCACTGCCTGGTTACCTCGTTCTTAACACGGGCATGCCTGTTTCTAAAGCAAAGTCTTACATTTTCTCCAACAAAGGTTTGACGTTCACTAAAATGTCAGCTAAAGTTGCCAATAAATACTTACTCACGGCTGGTGACTAGGCAGGGAGGGGAGATTTAGTTACACACATTTTCATTAGCACATATACCGAAGAAAAAAATCTTCTAGTACTTAGAAACCAAAGTCATGACGGCTGCCCAAAACTATTTGCACTGAGAGATGGGCAAAAAAAAAAAAAAAGAAAAAGAAAAAAGTGAGTAATAGCAAGGGAGATATTTAAGGAAAGCAATGATTGAACTTTAAAAAAATACTGCAGACTCAAAATGCTGGCGGCAGACTGACTGCTATTTTAACCAAAGCTGCTGATTTCTGAGAGGTCTTCTGCTTTTACATATTTGCGTCTTGCAAATGTTGGGCGTTCTGGTGCTGAAATAGGTGTGGCTGACTCTGAAATCCAAGCTCACAGCAGTGCCTGTGGTCCGTGAACCAGTCCTGACAGGGCTGGCTAGTCAGAAGCAAAACTGGCTAGTTATGAAACTACCATAGTATATGCTTTATCTCCACCGCATTTAAAGGATTTACCTATCTATCCCGCTGCAGACCCACTCATTGAGTAAGAGCCAACAGCATATGATTGTGTTAATTAATCTGCTATTGTGAGCAAAAGAACAGCTGCAGTGGTCTCGTGGATACGTTGTCAAAAGAAAACAATGTAATGTTAAGCCTCTGACTGCATATTCTGTTACAAAGAAGGTTTATGAGAAGTTAAATTCATAAATCACAGATCATTTTTATAATAATAATAAATAATATCTGACCTTTAAAAGGAAGGTTTGAGTGTTCTTAATTTCAGCTTGAAATATGTTCTGATATATGATACCTAAGCTTTAACCCAATTCTTTGTTTTGAAAACAAACATTCCCCAGAAATGATGGGAAGGGGAAGGCGCTATAGAAATGACCTCTGACTGTACGAGATCCCTGCCATTGTACTTCTAACAAAGATCAGAGCCCAAAATATCAAGTTAAAAGAAAAACTTGTTGGCATGCGTCCAATGTCTCCTATAATAAAAACGCAATTTCTAATACTATGCAGAAATGGAGAGAAAGGGTACATTCATTATGGGAAACACACATATTATTTACATGGGCTTTATCTTTCTTTATGCAGATAAGGCACAGAGAGCACTTTCTGTCTAATTAATATTCTGTGCCCCTCCATGATCCAACCTTCCCACCCCTACTCTCACCCAAAATGCAACCAGTACTCTGCCCAAGCTGTGTACATCCAGCCCACTAGTGGGCAAGGCAGAGGAAAGTGAGTTGGACAAAGGGAAATAAAACCTTGCGTTCCGGGGCTTAATCCAGGGCAATAAATGGTAGCAAAAGTCAGAAGGAAAATACAAGAGTGATCAAGGACTAAAAAGTTGAACTAGGGCTAATGAGATTTTTAAAGAATAATGTCTTGTATATCTTTGAAGAGCACTCATTAAAAAAAAAAATTGGGCTCCCCAACAGACCTGGGAGAGGAGGCCCCTACACTTGGACACTGCAGCGCGCTCCTCTTCGGCGCAATCTGGGGGACACGGGAGGCTGACACTGAGATTTCCAGCACCTATCATTCATTCAAGAGAATTCTTCTTACTATATAGGCCTCAACAGTATCCAGTTTCCATTCTCCCCCATTTTTTAAATGAAAAATCCATTTGAGAGAGAAGACAAACCATCTGACTTCGGAATGCTGGGAGGGAGAGGGCAGGAGACACAGATGAAGTGGGTCTGATCTGTGCATCCCTTCCCTTTGTTCTGGGAGAGCGCAACAAAGAGAGGCTATTTTTAGCTACGATTGGCATTGTATTACCAGGTACGTGTATCGACCTGATAACAGGAGAGGGGCTCAGAGCTCCCCCCTCGACAAACACGACAGCGCCATTTGCCGCAGGCGCTCACGAGCTGCAGGAGAGCAAACTTGGAAGAATGGTCTTAACCCAGAAAAATGTACCAAGCAGGAGCTGGGAGGCCTCCTGGCTTACTTTGCTCACCTTGTGCCATTGAAGGAACAATACCTCCAGAGTGCTATTCTTTCTGACAGTTGCTTCTCTTAGAAGACATCTTAAAGAAGAGTATGGGGAGGAAAATTATTGTGGGGAGGTAATTATCCAAAGTACCCTGCCCCTTGAGCCAGGACGCGGCTGACCATTTATTCTCAGGAAGATAAGCGTCATCACCGTTAAGCCACATCACCTGAGAATCTCTGAAACGCCCTGGTGGACGTTTAAGCTGTAGGTGAACACTCTTCTGACGGGATGTTGGCTCTTTACCCGCCCCGGGGAGCCCAACCCCACGGTCTGCGGCGCCTGCTCGCTCCTGCTCCCTGCTAACGCCCCCAAACACAGCGCTGCGCCACAAGCAGCCGGACCATTAGTCACCGGGCTGGGGTGTCTGGCAAACAAAGTCTTCATTATGATCAGCTTCCCCATTTTTTTCTTCCAAATCCAAATTTCTCACTTTAAAACTTCAAAGCCCTTCTTTTTCTTACACCAAAATAAAAACTCTTCAGTGGGCAATCCCGAATACTTGACATTTCCTGGTATTGTACCACAGCAAGAGACGCGTCGACTTGGGGGACATGCTTAGGAGCGAGTGGCCTTTGGCTAACAATGGCGCCTTATTTCTGCTTTACAGGAAGACCACGTGGGAGGAGAAAGGAAACGCCCATGGCTGGCCAGCACAGAAGCTTCATCTCCGTGTTCAAAGTTATCTGCTGGCAAGGGGGAGCCCACGGTGACCCTATAAAGTTGCCACACAAAGCAATTTTGAAACCAGTGGTCCCAGTTCTGCTTCCATCGTGGGGTCAGCAAGGGATGTGACCACTGTTTTCCATCTGTAAAATGGAGACCTGTCCAATGATACAGATCCCTCCCAGAGAGGAAAGGGTCTGTATACAGTAAAATGCTACTGCTGCATATTTATGACTCTTCTATCCTGATGTAAGGAAACTTGCTTAATAGGGTCTTCTCTCTAGTCACCCATTATCAAGAAAGGATGAACAAAAAGATTTAGGTTATTCAACAACAACAAAAAAAACTATTTGCTGGTCTAAGAAGCTGTTAACTTGGTTAAAAAGAAAAATCATCAGCAATGGCTTTTATTCGCCCATAATCAGGGTTGCTCTTGCTGGCTCACTCACACACATGAGCCATGTAGGAGCCTTATAAAACCTTCTAACTTAGTTAAAACACATTCAGCATATGTATATAGGAGGGAAGATCTCAAGAGAAGCATGGGGGTTTGGGAGGCAAGTGGCCAGTCACAGAGCCCTAGAGAACTTGTGAGACAGTTGGATTCTTTACCATCTGAGACACAGGGGAAGCCCTTAAATATGATTAATATTATTTAAATATAAACAGTGATTTCCCTGGTGGTTCAGTCAGTAAAGAGTTCGCCTATAATGCGGGAAACCCAGGTTCAATGCCTGGGTTGCAAAGATCCCCTGGAGAAGGAAACGGCAATCTACTCCAGTATTTTTGCCTGGAGAATTCCATGAACAGAGGAGCCTGGTGGGCTACAGTCCATGGAGTCACAAAGAGTCAGACACAACTGAGTGACTAACTTCCACTTTCAAATATAAACAAAATAGAGATTCCATGTAGTTTCATAATCCATGTTTCCTCTTAACATAATGTTACCATTACATTTTGAAGTTTCTCTTCAACACCTGATTGTTAAAGGCTATAGAACGCTATATCACATGGTTGTAACTTCCTTCATATTTCTGGGTTTGTTTTAAATTCTTTCTTTGTTGGAGTCCCCCACTCCCCATGAGAGATGGGCCTGGTCCTCCTTCATGTTTGGAAGTCAGTCTTGCTGCCACATTTTTTAGCAATCTCAGGTTCTGAAAGAGAAATTCAGCTTGGTTTTGAGGTTCGCTGCTCTGAGGGGGCTAGCCTGGGTGATACCTTGGGGAGGCCAGTATGCACTGTCCTGACTTTCCATGATCTGTTTGTCAAGAAACCTCAGTGAGCATCCCTGACACTTAATGAGACTCGAATGCTGTGGCAACTGAAAGTAATAGATAAAACAAAGAAAAACAATAATTCAACATAAGTTGAATTTAGGGTACAAGCCAGAGGCCAATCTCCAACAATAAAGAGATATCTTGCTAAAAACCATATTAGCAGCAAAGACAAGCCCTGGCCACTCCTTTCCTCCAAGGGGAGCAGGGAACTCACAGGCTGTACATCTGTAGCCCAGAGCCCCAGAGCTCGTGCCGGCACCAATTCCGTGCACATATCCCCACCCCGCCCTCTGCCTCTGCATTCTTCCTTTCAGACAGGGGTAGAGTGAACTCCATGTGGAAGTGTCTGTGTGATTCCACGCTGCTAAGAGTCTGCTGAGACTCTTGGATTAAAAAAACAGCTAAATGATTTTCCTCTTTTTTTGAATCTTTAAAATTAATAAGGAGACTTCTCCATGTGGAATGAAAGAGATCACATCTCATCATGAAAGGACTAACGTAGAAAAAGAAAACACTTCCAAATTCCAGCGATCAGGAATTAATTCAAGAAGAGCCCCACGGAGTAGTTGGGTATAATGGTCACTTTCTGGAGCTGGGCTGAGGGGAGTTCAGCCGCCATCCAGGTCACACTGTGGGGGGCAGGCCTCTGAGAAGACTCTGAAGGCCGCTGATGTTGTCAAGACCAAGATTAAAAGCAAAGGAGACACTCAAGGTGTGTGTTAGCTAACATTCTACAGACCTATCTGGGACCAAGCCAGGTCTGTTCCACTGGAAGACCAGGGAGGCCAAGTGATATTCACCCAGACTGGGAAGGAATCTGTGAGTAGACATCAGATCCCATGGAGAAGAATTGAACAGGGCTCTGCCGCAGACATACAAGAGATGTGACCAAAAACAGCTACCTGTGAGATGTCCAGCTCCCAGCAGAAGCCCTCACTGCACTGGGTAATATTTCTGGAGCGAGTTGCATCCTGATATTTTAAGCTGAGAGTTTTATTGCTGCTGAAACCATACAGTTGAAAAGGAAATTGAACAGCCTTCTCTCTAAATCATCTGATTTATAGAAATTGAAATTGATTCATATAATTGGAGACCACTAATTATAGGAGTTGAAGAAGAAAGATTGTATGCCAAAGTTCTAATTGCTGAACTATCAAAGTTAGTCAAGATTTGTTTCAGGGAATGGGAAAAAATTGTCATTTTCAACGGAATGCCAGGGAATATGATCATTATGCTGGTTTACTACGATGTCTTTGGTCCTCATGTAAAACTCTCTAAGAACAAAACAGTAAGTCTGTCCTTCCTGAGAGTCACCAGAGGGTTGGCTTTCCTGAACCTTTTTTATTATTAGAAAAGGAATGTCATATAAAATATGCGTGTGTGAGAGACAGAGAGAAACCAAGAAGACTCTACAGTTTTTGTGCCTAAAAGCCCCTCAGAGTAATCATTTCAGCATTTCTCTTCCAGCACTGTCCGGTGCACGTCTTTTCATCTGTTCACACTCCTGGTCCATACTCAGTTCTGCTTCCTTCTTTTGTTCTTGTGCACAGTCCTGAAAACCATCATTTTAATTGACTGCCCAACTGTCCATCAAGGAGATCTGGTTCCATGGAACACCCCAATGCCATACATTTAGCTCAATTCCCATTTTAATTTTTGACATCTTAAATGATGCTATAATGAACATTTTCACGCATATAGCTTTTTCATACTTTGGATAAATTCCTTAAAATAGATCCTCAGAAGCAGAATTACTGGGTCAACGAGTTTAACATGTTATTACCCCTGATAGGTATTGACAAATTGTCTTCTACAGGGATGTCAACCATTTAGAAAGCCACCAGCGTTACTGGAAGTCCTGATCCCCTGCATCCTCAGCAGCCAGGAGACTCGGCTTTAAATAATAGACCAAAAGTGGCAACTGATTATTTAAGTTTGTGATTTTTAAATACTAGGACATGACCTGTGTCCCTTATATTTAGTACTTTTATTTCCTCTTAGGCAAATTATCCATACTTGCCCTTTAGCTGAACCAATAAAATGTTTGTGGCGCATTTGGCCCAAGTGGACCAAGACCAGATAAGTGATTATAGAAAATGCAAATGCCAGGAGCAGACTGAGCCCCTCTCACTTTCCTGATGCATCAGTGTCCTCCCGACCACCCCATGATGAGAGCATGCCTCTGCTGGGCTGAGATGAACCCTCCAAGGCCATGGCTTCTTGGAGCTCATCTCCCCTCACCATGCCTTCTCTAGACTGGCAATATGATAAAAGAAGGTTTATAACTTCCTCTGGAATTCAATTTTGCTAAGGAGGTAGACTAAATTAAGAAAAAAAATCTGAGAAAGTGACATTCATTTGGAACAACTAAACAACACCAACAAATGCAAAGTAGTTTGATTTTGCACTCTTATAGCACTTTACAAAGTAATTAATCCTATAACAAAGAAGAGACACCACCCCCTTTTACCTGAGTTCCAGGAAAATAAAGAGCTGTTCCAAACACTGAGTTTCAGAGTCTTTGCTAAAGAGACCAAGAATAGACCCCTCCCCCCCAAAAAAAGAAAGAAAGGAGGGAGGGAGAGAAAAAAATAGAAAAGAAAGTCTACTGCTTGAAAACAAGGCATGCATGGGTCCTGCACAGAGGTGAGCCTTAAGAATGTCTAGAAGATGCCTTGAAGCAGCAAATCTACAAAGAAAGAAAGTGGATGAATGGTTTTCTAGGGTTGGGGGGAAAGGGGAGTAGAGGCTCACAGTTAAAGGGTACAGGGCTTCTTTCTGGGGTGATAAGAATGTTCTAAAATTGATTTTGGTGATGGTTTACAAGTCTGAGTACACTGAAAATCATTGAATTACATATACGCTTTACATGAGTGAAATGTATGCAGTGTGAATTAAATAAAGCTATTACAATAAAGCTATTACAAAAAATAAGCATCTAGAGGCTTAGATACTTAGATACTCTTGAGAGTCCCTTGGACTGCTAGGAGATCAAATCAGTCAATCCTAAAGGAAATTAAACCTGGATGTTCTTTGGAGGGACTGATGCTGAAGCTCCAATACTTTGGCCACCTGATGTGAAGAGCCAACTCATTGGAAGAGACCCTGATGCTGGGAAAGATTGAAGGCAGGAGAAGGAGGGGACGACAGGGGACGAGGTGGTTGGATGGCATCACTGATTCAATGAACATGAGTTTGAGCAAGCTCTGGGAGATGGTGAAGGACAGGGAAGACTGATGTGCTGCAGCCCAAGGGGTCACAAAGAGTCAGACATGAATGGGCGACTGAGCAACAACAACATCGAGAGGCTTAGAGGAATAAGGGGATGTAATGAGGGAAAAGTGCAGGAGAATACTGTTAGCCAACAGAAAGAGAAAGAATGAGGAGCAACAGTTATGTGACATATTTAAGAACCAGAAAGAGAGGAAATAGCCTGCATAGCTGAATTTAGGTTTCTACAACATTCATTCTACATTCAACAAAGTATATGGAGTGTCTCCTGTGTGATTAGGTATGAAAAGAGAAAGGTAACTGTGATGTGGTATGGAGGGTACATAGATGTACTGTGGTGGGTGGATGGCTGGGTACCCCAGACATCACCCCAGGCATCGCCCTCAACCCCAAGTGAAGATGGCCTCCAAAGAAGTCTTCAAAGGGAGGCTGGAGTTAGCCAAGCAAAGAGATGGGGAAGCGCTATTCCAGGTAAAAGGGGTGAGCAGGCAAAGACCCTGAAAGATGAATGAATGTTCACTCACTGGAGATCAGAGAAGTCAGGCCAGCTGGAAGCCAGACTGGGGATAAAGGGAAGCGGCTGCAGAGACAGACCAGGGCCCCACCCCAAAGGCTCTCATCGGACGGGGGCCTTTTTCTGGGGGACAATGGGAAACCCCTGAGTGGCTCTAGGCTGGGAATAAAGGGTGTGATCAGATTCTTGGGGTTTTAGTTTGGAGCTGGTTTGGACAGAGACTAGGCTCCAAGAAGAAAGACTAGAGAGAGGCTATGATTAAGAGGGAAAACCTTGGGGATGTGAAATAAGGCCTTGTTGTGGAGAATGTGGGGTTCATTCAAGAGTTCTTTAAGAAGTGGAAGCACAGGACCCATGGGGGCTCGGGAGGGAGGTATCTTGGCTATCTCCTGGGCTTCTGGCAGCCGGACAGGTGGGTAGGGTACTGTTTACCAAGCCAAGGGCATAGGAGGAGGGGTCCATTTGGGGGTGGGGTGTTTGGGATCTGCTGAGAGTGAGGGGCAGGGGAAGTAGGAGGGAGTTGGCCCTGTCTTGAGACCCTGGAGTAGGTCCTATCTCGGCTCTGCAGCATTTCATAGAGGGAAGCAGGCCATGTCCTCCTGGAGGCCAGCTGACCTCACCCCATATTCTGGCACCCTGGGACCCCCAAGTGGGCAGAGACAACCCACAGAGGAGGGGAGATATGGGAGGGGCACAGAGATGCCCTCAAAGAAGAGGGCAGTCCACAAGGTCACCGGTCCAGGGCTGGACATAGGACAAATACAGCACACTGACCTGAGCCTCACGGTCAGGTCGGGGCTGAAATCTTCAGGATGCGAGGCAGACACAGGGCCTTCCCTGCCCCGGAGAACAGACCGGGTTCAAACGGTGACGGAGGGGTCTCCCCCTCCCTTCACGGTGCTTGCATGCACCAGGGAAAGCACAGAGGGGAGTCGTGGGGGAGCCTGAAGCAGGAGGCGCAGAAACGGTGCACAGGCCACCCAGGAGATGGGAGAAATAGGTGGTTTACTCTGTACTCAAAATTTCCAGTTCAACCGATCAGGAGGCTGGAGAAGGGACTGATGGGAACTTTCACTCTCTGACTACCCAATAAACCTATTATATGGCCAAACAGCTGGGCATCAGACATTGACTATCATCACTGTCGTCTTCATTCACGGACAAGATCTTGGCCTAACTTGATGATAAGTTCATTTTCCAGACTGGAGAATATAATTAGGGGATTTTATTTTTTCTACTCTGGATTTAGTTCTAACTAATGAGGAGGAACTAGTTAAAGTAGAAAAGACAAGAATCCTGGCCAACTACAATTATGTCATCTTAAGGTTCCCAATTCACTGGGTGGGGTAGGTAGGCTGGGCAGGGCAAGATCACGGGGATGGGGCAGAGTTGGAGTAAGACGCACATGATTTCAAATCCAGGCTCCAGTCCTTCCTGCACAACACTGGAGGAGTTACTTAACATCACTGAACCTCAGATCCCCCTGAATCCCTGGAAAATAAAGTCAGTACCTATAAGACATTATAAAGGCTAAACCCACTTAACAAGTTAGCATACTGAATGACACTTGTTCAAAAAAACTCAATAAATGTTTATAAGTCATCCTTAACCAACATGTATTCTGAATTTTAGGATGTCAGAGTTCAAAACACTTGGAGTAAAGAGATGTAGAATTCCAGGGCCTGAGAGGCTAGGCAAGCAGATGGCTCAGTAAAAGATAAGGATGCTCTCAAACATGCCATGAGGCCTGTGTAACCAGAAAGGTCCCAGTGAGGGAGGAGAGGGCAGCATCCAGGGAAGCCAGTATGATCGTCAAAGACAGATTTGAAAAGAAAAGAGTGGCTTACACACCCATATATATGTGCATGTACATTCACACACATGCATATACACGTAAATGTACACATACACATATTTACACACATACATATATATTTGTAGGTGCTGGAGCAGTGGCTGCGTGGAGCTCAAGTGACTGTGAGGAGATACCCCACATCCAAGAACAAAGGAGAAGCCCCAGCAAGACCAGAGGAGGGACGGAATCACATTTAGAATCAAACCTCATAGCCACCAGAAATGCTCAGAGGGCTCAAACATACCTCATGTGCACCAGGACTCAGAGACCCTACAGAGACTGAGACAGAACTGTGTTTCAGCATCTCCTGGGGAGGAAACGGTCAGCAGTGGACTGCCAGAGGGACAGGGGCTCTGGGCGCAGCAGACCTGGGTATGGCACAAGCCCTCTTGGAGGAGGTCGCCATTAACCCCTCCATAGAGCCGCCAGAGCTTACACAGGACTGGGAAACAAACTCTTGGTGGGTACAAATAGGACCTTGTGTGCACCAGGACCCAGGAGAAAGGAGCAGTGACCCCACAAGAGACTGGCCCAGACTTGCCCGTGGGTGTCCAGGAGTCACCGGGGGAGGCGTGGGTCAGTGGTGGCCTGCTGCAGGGCTGGGGGCACCGAGTGTATCAGTGCATGCATGGGACCTTTTGAAGGAGGTCGCCACTATCTTCATTACCTCCACCATAGTCTGGCCCTGGTGGCTCAGGGGTTAAAGTGTCTACCTGCAGTGCAGGAGACCTGGGTTGGATCCCTGAGTCGGGAAGATCCCCAGGAGAAGGAAATGGCAACCCACTCCAGTATTCTTGCCTGGAGAATCCCCTGGAGGGAGGAGCCTGGTAGGCTACAGTCCATGGGGTCGCAAAGAGTCAGACAGGACTAACCGCGATCTCACTTTCACTTTCAAGTAACAGGGAGGGAACACAGCTCCACCCATCAACAGAAAATTGGATTAAAGATTTACTGAACATGGCCCTGCCCATCAGAACAAGACCCAATTTCCCCCTCAGTCAGTCTCTCCCATCAGGAAGCTTCCATAAGCCTCTTACCCTTCTTCATAAGATGACTGGAAGTCACAATCACAGGAAACTAGCCCATCTGATCACATGGGCCACAGCCTTGTCTAACTCAATGAAACTATGAGCCATGCCATGTAGAGCCACCCAAGATGAACAGGTCATGGTGGAGAGTTCTGACAAAATGTGGTCCACTTGAGAAGGGAATGGCAAACCACTTCAGTATTCTTGCCTTGAGAACCCCATGAACAGTACAAAAAGGTAAAAAGATAGGACACTGAAAGATGAACTCCCCAGGTCAGTAGGTGCCCAATATGCTACTGGAGATCAGTGGAGAAATAACTCCAGAAAGAATAAAGAGAGGGAGTCAAAGAAAAAACAACACCCAGTTGTGGATGTGACTGGTGATGGAAGTAAAATCCAATGCTGTAAAGAGCAATATTACATAGAACTTGGAATGTTGGGTCCATGAATCAAGGCAAATTGGTAGTGGTCAAACAGGAGATGGCAAGAGTGAGCATCGACATTTTAGGAATCAGCAAACTTAAAATTGACTGCAATGGGTGAATTCAACTCAGATGACCATTTTATCTATGACTGTGGACAAGAATCCCTTAGAAGAAATGGAGTAGTCATCACAGTCAACAAAAGAGTCCAAAATGCAGTACTTGGATGCAATCTCAAAAATGACAGAATGATCTCTGTTCGTTTCCAAGGCAAACCATTTAATATTACAGTAATCCAAGTCTATGCCCCGAACAGTAATGCTGAAGAAGCTGAAGTTGAACGGTTCTATGAAGACCTACAAAGCCTTCTAGAACTAACATCCAAAAAAGATGTCCTTTTCATTACAGGAGACTGGAATGCAAAAATAGGGAGTCAAGAAATACCTGGAGGAACAGGCAAATTTGGCCTTGGAGTACAGAATGAAGTAGGGCAAAGGTAACAGAGTTTTGCCAAGAGAACGCACTGGTCACAGCAAACACCCTCTTCCAACAACACAAGAGAAGACTTCACATGGACATAACCAGATGGTCAACACTGAAATCAGACTGATTATATTCTCTCCAGGCAAACATGGAGAAGCTCTATGCAGTCAGCAAAAACAAGACCGGGAGCTGACTGTGGCTCAGACCATGAATGCCTTATTGCCAAATTCAGACTTAAGTTGAAGAAAGTAGGGAAAACCACTAGACCATTCAGGTATGACCTAAATCAAAACCCTTACAATTATCCAGTGGAAATGAGAGATAGATTCAAGGGATTAGATCTGATAGACAGAGTGCCTGAAGAACTATGGATGGAGGTTCCTGACATTGTACAGGAGGCAGGGATCAAGACCATCCCCGAGGAAAAGAAATGCAAAAAGGCAAAATGGTTGTCAGAGGTGGCCTTACAAATAGCTGTGAATAGAAGAGAAGTGAAAGGCAAGGGAGAAAAGGAGAGATATACCCATTTGAATGCAGAGTTCCAAAGAATAGCAAGGAGAGATAAGAAAGCCTTCCTCAGTGATTAATGCAAAGAAATAGAGGAAAACAATAGAGTGGGAAGGTCTAGAGATCTCTTCAAGAAAATGAGAGATACAAAGGGAACATTTCATGCAAAGATGGGCACAATAAAGGACAGAAATGGTATGGACCTAAAAGAAGCAGAAGACATTAAGAAGAGGTGGCAAGAATACACAGAAGAACTATATAAAAAGGATCTTCACGACCCAGATAATCATGATGGTGTGATCACCAACCTAGAGCCAAACATCCTGGCATGTGAAGTCAAGTGGGCCTTAGGAAGCATCATTACAAACAAAGCTAGTGGAGGTGATGGAATTACAGTTGAGCTATTTCAAATCCTAAAAGATGATGCCATGAAAGTACTACACTCAATATGCCAGCAAATTTGGAAAACTCAGCAGTGGCCACAGGACTGGAAAAGGTCAGTTTTCATTCCAATCCCAAAGAAAGGCAATGCCAAAGAATGTTCAAGCTACCACACAATTGCACTCCTCTCCCATGCTAGTAAACTCTCCAAGCCAGACTTCAATAGTACATGAACTGTGAACTTCCAGATGTTCAAGCTGGTTTTAGAAAAGGCAGAGGAGCCACAAATAAATTGCCAACATCTGTTGGATCATCAAAAAAGCAAGAGAGTTCCAGAAAAATATCTACTTCTGCTTTATTGACTATGCTAAAGTCTTTGACTGTGTGGACCACAACAAACTCTGGAAAGTTCTTAAAGAGATGGGAATACCAGACCACCTGACCTGCCTCTTGAAAAATCTGAATGCAGGTCAGGAAGCAACAGTTAGAGCTGGACATGGAACAACAGACTGGTTCCAAATAGGAAAAGAAGTACTCAAGGTTGTATATTATCACCCTGCTTATTTAACTTATATGCAGAGTACATCATGAGAAATACTGGGCTGGATGAATCAAGATTGCCGGGAGAAATATCAATAATCTCAGATATGCAGATGACACCACCCTTATGGCAGAAAGCAAAGAATAACTAAAGAACTTCTTTATGAAAGCAAAAGAGGAGAGTGAAAAAGTTGGCTTAAAACTCAACAGTCAGAAAACTTAGATCATGGCATCTGGTCCCACCACTTCATGGCAAATAGATGGGGAGACAGTGGAAACAGTAACAGACTTTATTTTGGGGGGGCTCCAAAATCACTGCAGATGGTGACTGCAGCCATGAAATTAAAAGACACTTACTCCTTGGAAGGAAAGTTATGACCAACCTAGACAGCATATTAAAAAGCAAAGGCATTACTTTGCCAACAAAGGTCCATCTAGTCAAAGCTATGGTTTTTTCAGTAGTCATGTATGTATGTGAGAGCTGGACTATAAAGAAAGTTGAGTGCTGAAGAACTGATGCTTTTGAACTATGGTGTTGGAGAAGACTCTTGAGAGTCTTCTTTGGACAGCAAGGAGATCCAACCAGTCCATCCTAAAGGAAATCAGTCCTGGGTGTTCACTGGAAGGACTGATGTTGAAGCTGAAACTCCAATACTTTGGTCACCTGATGCGAAGAACTGACTCATTTGAAAAGACCCTGATGCTGGGAAAGATTGAAGGCAGAAGGAGAAGGTGATGACAGAGGATGAGATGGTTGGATGGCATCACCGACTCAATGGACATGAGTTTGAGTAAACTCGAGGAGTTGGCAATGGACAAGGTGGCATGGTGTGCTGCAGTCCATGGGGTCGCAAAAAGTCAGACAGGACTGAGCGACTGAACTGAACTGATATATATTTATTGAGTGAATCAAGTAATTGACTGATGATTTGGATAAAATACAAGAGGAAGGAACATGTTATCGGGGAATATTAGACCTAAGTGGCTGGGACTTGCAATGACCTTCTCTTTGGCTAAGGCTAAGGGAGTCAAAACATTATTAAGGATATCCAAAAAATCCCTCTTAAAAAGCTCAATTCAGAGCAAGAAACAGACAGAGGAAGGAACTGTAGATCTGCCGTAAGGAGTGATGACACCAAGTCAAGCAACTAATGGAGAAGACAGGATTGTTTATGTCTGCTCAGCAACAAGAAGGTCCTAAGGCTAGAAGAGGGACTCTTTGACCAAAAGGAGCCTGAGACAGGTAAAAGATCTTCAGAGAGACCCTGTGTGCTTGGCCAGAATTCCCATCTCCAGACTCTGAGAATTCCACATTGTGGTACTGAAAGAGCTTGTAAAGCAAGTGCTGAATGCTTTGGTGGTGATACTTGAGGAACTGTGGAGAAGGGGAAGCTAAACCCTTCAGGTCACGGACAATTGATCCCAAGTATGATTTTAGCCTAGATGTTACTCTTTAAAAGCAGTTGGAGAAAACCCAGAAGAGGGAATGGCAACCCCCGGAGCCCAGTGTGGGCGCTGGAGACCAGCTGCGTCAGCCCAGCCCACAGGCTGGCAGGACAGAGAGCTGCATGAGACACGGGGCATCTGCATTTCTGCAGGGCATTCTGATTTCCGTGGGGATAAAGGGGAGAAATGTGAGCCTGAGCAAGAAACAGACGCGGCTAAGTGGCTGGATAACCAGCCACGCCAAACGGTGCAGAGTAACGAGACATCCTGAAGGCACCGTGAAGGGCCCTGGGTGATGAGTAGGGCTGCACTGTGGCCTTTTTTACCAATGCCCTGGACAGAAACCCAGGAGGTGTGAGTAGCGCAAGTGCAGGTGGTGGGCATTGCCAGTGCTGGGCAAGTGGGGTGCTGGGCATGACACACCCTGAATGAAGACGAGACGCCCTGAAAGCACCCTGATCACTAAGCCAAGGGACTAAACTGAGTGATGCCATTAAGCAGTTGCTGGTCTTTTTCACATCCGGTCTGCAGTAGAGACGGTTGCCAACCAACCATCCGTGTCTCCTTCCACACATGGAGTGGTTGCCAGAAGTGGAACCTCAGCCAGGGACATGGCCCAGGCTCACCAGCCAGCTGGGATCATGTGACCGAGTTGCAGCCAATGGAACCTGTACAAAGTACCCCATCTGCAAGTCTACCCATCACCCCCTACCTGTCCTCCTATCAGTCCCCCGTTTCCCGACAGCAGATTTCAATGCCCTTCATGATCTTGGAAACCACATATTAGAAGTGCTGAGAGTCCACTGGTCCCTAAATGAAAGCTGCTTACATCCAACACTGGTTGGATTTTCTGTGAGAAAACACATAAATCATTGTGTCCTGACACTATAACTTTAAGAAATATCGACAACATCAGCCAGCACTATCCTAACTAGTAACAGTGCCCAAACCCCAGAGCATCAATATAGGAGTCAGGAGAGGACAGAGATTTAGCCCCATCCCTGGGAAGGACTTTGGGGATCAGTTAGGGAAAAGCTACTCAAGGGCAACAGAGAATCAGCGGTCCCAGGCAAGCAAATCCAGCCTCAGAAACAGGGCGACAAAAACGGGAGGGTCTTCACCATACCAAACAGGCCATATGCACTTAGCACACAGGATCGGACCAGTGAGGAATAAGATGGTAGGCAGGGCTCAAAGCTAGAGGATATCTGTCTCCTGGCCCTGGGAGAGCCAGACCTGGGAAGCCTAAGACCAGAGTTGGGGAGCAGGTTCCAGGACAATTAAAAAAAAAAAGAAAACACAGTAAGAAAGAGAATGTTTCCTGAGTGCCTGACTTAGAGAAGGAGGACCAGGACCATTCATTGGCACAACAGCTATGGGAGGAAGGTGTATTCCTCCCCAGGGTGCACGTGCGGAGGTGGAGAGTCCAGTCCAGCTGCTGCTGTGTGCACAGTGGGGGCTTCCCCAGACCTTTCTCAGGCCTGGGGCTGAGGCGGTGAGTGGCCTACCAGGAGGTGTGCCAGCAGGCAAGAAACCGTGGCTGCTCAAATGAGAGTGGGTAGAGTTAGACCACAAGACCCTCCCAACCTTGAACCCTCTGCCCAGGAGCAGACAGGAAGTTTAGATTAAATCAGCCAAAATGACTTCATAGCATATATTTCCTAACATCTGATTTTCAGGGTCAAACTTTCTCCTGGGGGAAAAGAAAACACCAAAGGATTATCCACAAACCAGCTGGTGGGACACGATCAGTCAGCACACAGACCCACACACTCTGACCTCCTCCTTCAGCCCTTCTGAGGTCTGGAAAGTGGGTGCAAGGAAGTCAGCACTGAGAAGCTGCACAGAGGTTTTCTTTCTTTCTTTTTTAAATAAAGAATGGCTATTTTTATTCAGGGCTAGAGTAAATACACAGGTTTTTATTTCTACAGAGTAAAAGAACTCTATCTCCTGACCTAAGTCTCCTGCAACAATAGAAGGTCCCTGAGACAAAGGAAAAGAACATTTTTCACAAACTCTAGACGATGATAACTACCATGAGTCTCCACTTCACTTAAGTCCTTTCATTCATCAGCTAAACTCGAGAGTCTGCAGCTATTGTGCCTGACTCTGCATCCTCGGCAAAGCAGAGTAAGGAGGGCTCAGTCTCTGGCGGGGAGAGACTCGGCCACTGGCAGTGCGAGCCCTCTGCCCTAGCACTCCAAACAAATTACCAGGTTGTCTAGAAAGTAGCAGGAACCAACTGCTGCAGGAAAAGCCTGCTTTCTTCAAGTCATAAAACAGAGCAATTCTACTAAAGGAAGATTCATTTGAAAGGAAGCCAAAAGATCTTTTTTCATGCCTTGGGTGGTTGTTATTATATAAATGCATGCATGTTCTATCACTTTGCAGAGCGTCACTCAACACACTTGTTCTATCAGTACTTATCACCATATTATTATATCACAAACATCCTGTCTCATGAACTGCTCCAGGCATTGGACTGCCCAAGCAGACGAGACAGACACCATTCCTGCCCTCATGAAGCTCACAAGTCTAGTGGGGAGACAAGATAATACGCTAAAAAAAACCACCATAAATAAGACAATTTCAAATAGTTACACATATAAGAGTGATGGAATGGTTAGGAACCACCAGTGGAGTGTTGGCCACAGAGGAGGTGAGCTTCGACCTTGGGTGAGTGGTCACAGAAAAGCAGAGAAGGATGGAATTTTATGCAGAGAGAACAGAAGGGCAAAGCCCGGGGGAAGGTCCACACTGGAGTGTTTTGAAGAGCGCTAAGCAGACCAGCATAGCTGGAGTGTAGTTTGTGAGAGGAGAGCTGTGGGACCTGAAGTCCCAGAGGCAGGCAAGGCAGAGGAAGAAGTTGGCAGGACTGTAGGAAGCCACTGCAGTCTCTGAGACATTCTTCCCTCCTCTCCGGGGGTTGAAGGAACCATTAAGAGAACAGAGACCCAAGTGGTTTGGCCCTCAATCCCACTGTGTCCCCTCTCTTCAACCACAGGGGCAAGGAGCCACAGAGAGATTCCGTATTCCTACTTCTTGTTAGATTTAAAGTCAGTCCAATTGAATAATCTCAAAAAGATACTTTATTCTTTGTAAGGCAATATTCCTTCCAGAACAATCAATGTTGAACAGTTTGACATTTATTGCTACCCATCAGAGGCCGATTCTCATTGAATTGTATGCAGTATGTGTCCACAACTTAGTGACATTCTCCTGCTTAGGTAAATCCATGTGCACCATTGCAGATAAATTAAACCACCTACAATTGTTTATCTACTGGACAAAAAAAATCCTAAACGGAAAACCAGGATCTCCTAAATTCCATTTTTCTCATTCCAAGAACACACTCAGCTCCCATTTGGAAAAAGGGGAAGGGAGAGTCACCACAGAAGGAAGGAAGCAGCGGGTGCCTTGGGCCCATCTCTGCAAACCCCAGGAAGGAAGGGTCTGAGATCTCCAGGAGCCACACTCCTCTCCAACACATGGGAAAGACCCACAAACTCAGTAAGCGCCTAGGAGGATCCAGGAAGATTCTATCCCTGTCCTCACAGGGCTCGCAATTCAGAATAAAACCACCAAACGAACTTCACTATAAAGTGACAAGCCTCCAGGAAAATTTCAGACAAGGAAGCAGAGAGTTCTAAACCTCTCCAAGAGTGGCCGCAGCCCCAGAGATGCTTCTTAGGATGTGGGCAGGATTTGCACACGGCAAGATGGCAAAGAATGCAGTCCAGGAAGGGGATCCCATCAAAAGCGCAGCTGGGCCACGCTGGGGATCCAGGTGGGGTTTGGGTCGGCCAAGGTTTGGGGATCAAGCAAGAAGGAGCTGGGCAGCCTGGGGAAGGGGAGGCTGCAGCAACCCCACCTCTCCAGAGCTACCCTGGTGGCTGCGGGATGCACACGGGATTCCCACTGTGTCACTGACCAAGATGACAAAAGGAAGGGAAGGAAAGGGCAATAACCTGTGTCTGCCAGTGGCGGAAAGCCTATAAAAGTAAACAATATCGTGGCATATCCATTCCATGATCATGCTACAGTGACAGGAAAGGAGCAAGTCAGGGCTCAGTCATAACACAAGGTGACCTTTAAGCCACATCACTGGAAGAAAAAGGCAGGTTGCAGGATGTCAGGAGGGTACCATTTATGGTGAGGAAAAGAAAGGAAGGGAGGGTGGGAGGAAGAGAAGGAGGGGGACGATAAGGGGCAGGGGAGAAGATAAATGGCAGGGGGCTGAGACCACTTGGGGGACAATAGGGACAACCCAGAAAGGAAGAGGTGACAAAAAACACAGCCTCTCTATAATGTAGTATAATTTAATCATTCACTTGGTTTTAAAAACTCAGCCACTGTCCACTGTCTGCATATTTTGATAATGATGACTAATGATGAATCTAGAATAGTGATTAATAAAAAATGATCTGCTCCTGTACTCCCTCTGATTGTAAATATCAACCTTAATTAATAGTAATCAATGTTAGCAGTAAGAGAAAATCCAAACTGCTTTAATGCACCACTTCAGGGGCTTCATGTAATATCCTCTCCTGGCAGCACACTGGCGCTTTGAAGGGCTGACTGATGGAGGGAGAAGTTCTCCCAGGACCAGTCCAAGCCATTGCCCAGGGCTTTGGAGCTGCAGGAATGGCTCTGTGGTGTGAGCAGTCAGGGGAAAGCAGGTCTGTGAGGAACCAGGACACATAAAACAACGTGGGACCCCACATACTACTCCTGGCATAGCCCCACCACAAACCTCAACTGTTTCACACACACACAGTCCACGACTCCCAGTGCCTGCAGGATAAAGTCCTCCCCCAGCATCCAAGTCCCTTTGCAACTGGGCCCTAGTTTCCCTTTCCAGAGTCACCTCCTCTGGTCCCCACCACATTCCCAGCCAGATGGGGTGGCTGTCCTCGGCACACACGTCACTGTGGCCCCTGCTCTGCCTTCTTCCCCAATGCCTCCTCCTCTCCTGTCTCCATCCATCTTTTAACACATATTTAATAGCAACTCCTATGAGCCAGACACGTGATCTAATATCTAACTCTTAACAGCCTTACAAACTAGAAATGCGCATTTCCCATTTTACAGATGGGATATTTGAGGTTCAGAGGTTCTGTGCTCCAGGTCACATAAGCTGATATTTGTTGGAACCGAGATCTGGACCTCAATCTGTCTGGTCCCATGGATCCCTTTCTAAGGAGAAACAGACAGTGGCAGAAACCTAGGTATCATCAAGGAAGAATGGGCACCAGTGACCGTGGGTTAATTTTCTGGGACAGGAAGCACTGTAGACAGGGATGGACAGAAAGGCTTCTCAGGGAAAACGGCACTTGAACCAAGGCTCAAAACAGACTTGCTAGGTGGACAGTGACTTCAGGACACATCACAGGCACTTGCTAAACACGAATATAGGAAGTGTCTGCAAAGGCGGGGGACTGGGACCACACGGTCATTCCAGAAACTGCGAACAGCCCCACATCGCTGCCAGCTGTCCTCTGAGGCTAGGGTGAAGAGTCTGACAGGCAAAGAGGAGGAGAAAGATCTATTTGTGAAGATTTCATTCTAGTCCAGTAGAAAGATAAGGGCATGGACTAGAATTGTCCATTTGATCTTATCGATAGAAAAAAAAAGGATGAATTTCCCCAAGTCACCTGTGCCTGGAGGTGCATTTATCCATCACTACGCCGGCGACTCCGTTCTCACACAGAGACGCCTCCATCACGTGCGAACCCAGCCATTTATTAATTTTTGCAACAAGTACTCAACTTCATTACTCACTTTCGAGATCGCACACCATGTTTACATAATCTTTCTCGGGCTACAGGAGCCGTGCTGCAATATCCCCGGGCAGCCGCCGCGGTGAGATACCGGGCGGAGTTAGGGATGGCAACGTTACAAGCTTGCACAGCAATGTAATTACACAGATCCGACTTGCCACCCTTCTCTTCTGCAGGTACTCCTGGAATGCAGTGTCAAAATCTGCATGCAAGATGCTGACCAATAATGTACTTTTTAACTTACCACGGCAAATAAAACTCCATGCCATATGGCTGATTAGAAATACTCTCTCCTTCTCTAAACAGCTGGGTGAGTAACAGCAAGGAAGAGCCGGTTGGCAGCTGTACGCTCATTGCTGCACTGATGCTGTGGCAAGGGGCCTGCGCCTCCACAGGTATGCACCTGAGAAGAGACGTGCTCCCCTCTCCGATGAGAGAGCGGCCAGGAGAGGGGCTGCCATCATCAGATGCATCCCTCCACCGGGGCCCCCCAGTTTGCCCAGCAGAAACATGATCATTTTTGCATTTCATTTTGTAAATACAATATCCTAAGATCTTCTAGGGGGAAATTGCTACTCTGCACACTGAGAAAATTGGTAAAAAAAAAAAAAAAAAAGTAAAAGCAACATATTTTTAAAACCATCATGGAGCTGCTCTGTTCGTTACTAACTGCTATCTCAGGCACAACCCTGACCATCCTCTCTCTGCCAGGCAGAGCTGGGAGGTCCCCCCAGAGGTGGCTCAGCAGAAACTCTGCAGATACCTGTAATGCGCTGACATGCTCTGTCCACGCGGTGATACGCACACCACCCTGAGTGTTTCTGACCCTCCCCAGCCCTCTGCCTCCTCCAACGGCTCAGGGACAAGAGACCACAGTACTAGGCTCCTCCTCCTGCGCCCACAGGCCTTCAAACAGCACTGCCTTCATGAGACCACAGAGGTCACATACGGAGTGTGCCAAGAAGGAGTTAAATTAAACTTGGATTTAATGTTCCACCATCATAATCTTGAAATTCTTAGTAATGTCAAACAACGGGCTCCACCTTTCCATTTTGCACCGAGTCCTGTAGGTTATGTAGCCGGTCCTGGTTACCTTTCAGAGGGGCATGGCTTTATAGGGGCCAAATCCACTGGACAAGACCTCAGCCAGGGGGCCACGGTCAACATCAACAGTAATAAGTCAGACTGACAGCAGGTGTCCTTGATACAATGTGATGAGGGCACTTTACCTCTGGGGTCTTCCTTCCAAGAGCCCTATATTTCAGTCTAACCCTGAAAGAAATATCAGGCAAACCCAAATTGAAGGATAGCCTATAAAATACCTGATCAGTACTCCTCAAAACTGTCACAGTCACCAAAAACAAGGAAAATTTGAGAGGCTCTCATGGCCAAAAGGGACCTAAGGGGTCATGACAACTAGTGTCAACAGTGGGGAAAGTTGTAGGGATCAGGAGGTATGTGGAAAGTCTGTATTTTCCACTCGATTTTGTTGTGAACTTAAATTGCTTCAAAAGACAAAGTTTATTAAAAAAACTAAACGTAACATGGAATCGTTGATGTCATCCAGGCACAGAATAAAAACATTAGGTAAGAAGTAAGGAAATTCAAATAAAGTATAGATTTCAGCTAATGACAATGGACAGAGATGGATTCATTCCTTGGCACAAATGGACCCTAGTGACGTTGGGAATGGGGAAAGTCGGTGTGGAGAACACGGGAACCTACTTTCTAGGTTATCCTTGCAACTTTTCTATAAATCTAACACTATTTTAAAACAGAAAGTTTATGGTGCTCTGCCTAGTTGCGTCCAACTATTTGCAGCCCCGTGGACTATAGCCTGCCAGGTTCCTCTGTCGATTGGGATTCTCCAGGCAGGAATACTATAGTGGATTGCCATGCCCTCCTCCAGGAAATCCTAACCCAGGGATCAAATCCAAGACTCCAGCATTGCAGGTGGATTCTTTACCATATGAGCCAACAGGGAAGCCCAAGAATGCGGGATTGGGTAGCCTATCCCTTCTCCAGAGGGATCTTCGTGGCCCAGGAATTGAACTGGGGTCTCCTGCATTGTAGGCAGATTCTTCATCAGCTGAGCTATGGAGGAAGCCCAAAAAGTTTATTACCCACCCCCCAAAGAAAGAGTGCAGTTGAAATTGTTTCAATGGGTCAGCAGGAGGGAGGCTGAAGGATAGGTTGCAGACCACCTCTCCCCATCTTCACAGCTTGTACTGCCCCCTCAGACCCCCTCAACCACTGCTTATCCGGGACAGGGACGTGGAGGGAAGCTCTAAATGGCAACACAGTGTAAAAGTGACTTTAACTAGTTTGGTACATTTTAGGAATTACATCTCTCCCCTGGGGACCACTGGGTGCTATTGAATTCTCTGGCTATTTTCCCATCAGCTAAACACTGTGTGTCTAGCAGTAAAGAACATGTGGGGAAGATTCGGGGCAGGATGGGGACAGTCTGAGAAAAGCAGAACCTGCTCAGTCCCATTTGTAACTTGCACTGAAATTCCAAAGCAGCCACTGTCTGTCTCCGGCATCCTTGCTGCCCATGGAGCCTTCTCCCATCCCCATGTGAGGGCCGAGGGAGCTGTGAACAGGGCTGAGCATCCCTAGAGGAGCAGGACTCCAGGTGTGGAATGGGTACATCTGCCCTTGGCTGCTTTTCATCCCCCTTTGGGACCTGCCTCCATCCGCCAAGGACTGTCAGTTTCCCCACAAGCAGAGGAGGCGCTAGCTGGACTGGCCTGTCATGTTCCCATGAGGACACTCTACCTGTGAACCACTGGGCAAGCTCACAGCATGCTGGATCCTCCTCTCATTTTCTTTTCTCTTTTCTGTTTAAAGAACTGGCACGATCAACAACACTGCTTTGGGGAGGGAGGCATCAGTGAAGAAGTTCTAGAGACCGGATCTTTGTGCCCCCAAACTCATATACAGAAATCCTAAGCTCCAATGTGATAGTCTCCGGACATGCCTAGGTCATGGGGGTGGAGCTGCATGAACGGGATTAGGTACCCTATTAAAGAGACCCCAGAGCATACCTCGCCTTCACTATGAGAACCGCGTCCTGATCAGACACTGAATCTGTTGGCACCTGATCTTGGACTTCCAGCCTCAGAACCGTGAGAGAGACAATGATTCTGTGTATGCATCAGTCTATGGAAAGCTGTGACGGCAGCCTGGGAGCAGACTGGGATGGGAGGTAACACTCACTGCGGGAAGCGAGCCCACAGCAGCCCGCACGTAGCCCTGTCATGGGTATCTGTGTCTCCCAGGCTCCAGCTCAAGAACAAGACCCCAGGAGGCCCGGGGAGACCTCACTTTTATGGGGCAGGTTTAAGGCTGCCTCACCTGGCCTCCCCATGTCCTCAGCTGAGAGCTGACTGAGTGGAATTCTGCCTGCATCCCCTTGAACCTTCAAGCCAAGGTATCCTTGTCTTCCTCCTCCCCTTCACACCCTTGCCCTCGGCCCCCCAGTGGATCTGAGCGTTCAGCATCTGTCCTGCCCAAAATTCAGGTCCCCTCCATCGCCAGGACCCCCAGGGCCCTGCTCCACTCCCTGCCTGTCCACAACGTCCCGCTTCTCTCCAGCACCCCAGCTTCCCTCCCAAGACCATCTTCTCCATCCCACATCTTGCTGGCCCCTTCCCACTCCCACTCCCTTCAGCAAGAAGCCCAAGAAGCTGTCAGCCTTTATGGACCATGTTGGGTCCACACCACACAAGGCAACCCCAGTTTAGGACTCACTGGGCAGGGGTGGAGGGGTGTGCGCCCTGAAGCACCCCACAAGGGCCAGGTGGCACAGGTAACCTGCTGAGCTGGGGAGTCTGCCTGCAGTCAGCCTGATGAGTCAAGGCCCTTCCCAGGCTCAGGTCCGGCCATGGCCTGGCTGTCCCCTGCTCCTTCCCTTAGACCCCAAGTCAGTCACTGCACTTCCCCATGCCTCCCCAGATCCCCACATCCTCATCTTTCCCCTGCTGTCAGCACCAACCCAGGCTGTGTTCGCAGGTGAGACAGGGATTCTACTCCAAAAGGGCACAGGACAAGCTTTGCGGAGAATGCTGAACCCTACTGGACCACGCTGGCTGTCCTCTGGAGATCTGGCTTCCGCCAACACCAGGCAGCACTCTTGGTTTGGGGCAGCTTGCCATGGGGCTGTGGCCATGTGTGTGTGCATTCCTCTCCCAGCATCAGCTCCAGAGGGCCACAGCTCCCCTTCCACCCGCCCTGCCCACTAGCAAACACTGGGCTCACCCCTACAGAAGGGGCTCAGCCCCTTGGGGCACACGGCAGCTCTCCCAGAGGCCCAAGGTCTGACCCAAGCTGACCTCCAAAATGCCCAGACCCCAACACAGGCCTGCTGAGGAAAGCGGTCCCTGACTTCTGAAGAGCAGTCACTTGGGATGCTGTGAATTAACAAATCCAAAGCCACCACCCTCCTCTCAGGCCGGGGACAGAGTGGGCAGGACCACACTCTGCCTTCACTCACATATGCAAAAGTACTTCTGGAAATAAAGATGTCGTCCAGTGACACATGAGTGAATAGATGGAATGTGGCACATCCATGCAACAGAGTATTTTTCAGCCTTATAAGGAAGGAAATCTTGTCACCTCTCACCACACATATGAACCCAGAGGACATCATGCTGAGAGACGAAGCCAGTCACAGGAGGACTCAGCCCATGTGATTCCACTGGCACCCAGAGCGTCAAGTTCACAGAGACAGACAGTAGAAGGGCTACTGCCAAGCTGGGGGCAGAGGAGGGGGTCATTGGTGAACAGGTACAGAGTTTCAGTTCTGCCAGATGAGACGGTGGCGATGGCTGCACCAAAGTACGAATGCATTTAATGCCTCTGAACCACACACTTGGGTGAATTTTGTGTTATGTGCCTTTTACCACCCTGTCTTTTAAAGCATGCTCACTGAGCCTCCACCATGTGGGGGGCACTGTAGTGGGCACTGGGGATACAGCAGCGAACCAGAGTCCCTGCTGTCAGGGCGCTCACGCGGGGAGGCAGTGCACACGACAAGTCACACGTATGCAGATCAGACCACGATGCTTCCCAAGGTGATACAACAAGGGTATCCAGCGAGGGGCTCTTCATAGCTGGGCTCACGGGAAAACCACCAGGGGAAGTGCTTTTTGGGGGTGAGGTCTTCATGATGGGGGTTCCCTGGTGGCTCAGATGGTACAGAATCCGCCTGCAATGCAGGAGACCCAGGTTCCATCTCTGGGTCAGGAAAATCCCCTGAAGAAGGGAATAGCTACTCACTCCATTATTCTTGCCGGGAGAATTCCATGAACAGAGGAGCCTGGAGGGCTATAGTCCATGGGGTCACAGAGTCAGACACTGAGCAACTAACACACATTGCATGATGGGCTGGAACTGGCCTGTGACAGTCTGTGTCCAGAGCTCACCCCAGAGACCACAGACAACACGAAGATCACCAAGGGACTGGTCAGAGGGGAGGGCAGAAGGCAGAGAGGTGGGGGGAGATTCCAGGCCTTGAGACCAAGGATTTTATTCCCTGCATGATGGAAAGTCACTGCAGGGTTCTGAGCATGGAAGGGATGCAGGCTGGCTGTGCACCCCAGAGACATCATTCTCACTCACTCCAGCACCCCAACATTCCCACCCACCTCCCCAGGAAGCTACATCCCCACAGTGCCTGCCCTTAGGGGTTCGGGTATGTTCTATCCAGTCCCCTGAGGAGCACAGCCGTGGATACTGGCGGCCAGCCTCCAGGAGCCCTGCTCTCCCTAAGAAGGAGACCACGGGAGGCATCTGCCCCTCCCTCGTGGGTGCCCTCCTCTCCACCACTCCCAGCTCTCTTCCCCAAAGCCTCCAGGAGCCTTGCACCGTCCTTCATGGGGGCTCATACCTTGGAGATGCTAGCTTTGCCTCCACCACTAACCAAACAGGGGCATCTGACCCCAAAGCACTGGCTTCACAGACTTCTAGTCACAGCTGAGTGGACCTGACACATGGTTTCTGCTCCATGTGATTTCCAGGGAAAGTTTCATCAAATCCATGCCTGCCCTGACACATGCTGTCCCAAGACAGTGTTTCTTTCTGACTTTATGAAATGGCTACTAGCAGACTATTTTAAATTTCAGGAAAAGGAGAGTCCCATGCCCTGGGGCTCCTAAGCTCCCCAAGGGCCCAGTGTCCTCCTGGCCCTCAGCCTCTGACCAGACTGACACCCCTCAACGCCAGCTGCTTCTTTGGGGCACCATTCTGAAGACCCTACCTGTGGTGCGTTCAGTAAGGCTCACCTCCAAGTCCCCAGACCTGCACCCCAGACCATCCACAGTGGCCTTAAAACTAGAACATGGCAACTAAACTCCAGAGTGCCTGCAAGATCACTTTTCAAGCTGCTGGTGCAACAGCCGAAGCCTTTGAACAGTCTGAGGATGGAGGATGCAGTGCTCATGGCAACGTCCCTACCCCACTGCCCTGGCCCTCAGCAGGCACGCTGGCAGTGAGGCTGCTACTGCATCCACGAACACCCTACAGGGGGCAAGGAGAGGCAGCTGCTCTGAGGCTCGTGGAGCATGGCCATCCAGAGAGGAGGGGTGGACCTGGAGCCCAGGTTGCCACTGCCCCAGAGAGGGGGTCCTCTGGGTGCTGAGGGCAGGCCAAGTGCATCCCCGAGAGGACTTGCTCCCAGCGTGGCATTCACATGCCCTGGGCCCCTCTCTGCCCCCCAGACTCCTTATGCCCTCGGCTCCTCCCACTCCTGGCAGACGGAGACCCGGCCAGTTCCCAGAGCCACTGCAGGTCTGTGGTGCAGGCTCTGCGCCGTGATTTCAGGTGGTCCGGCACCTAGAGGGGGAGTGGGGGGCAGGCCTGAGTCCTGGCTGGCTCCTGGGCAAGCACCCTTTGTACCAGGAGAGCACATTTTCATTTCATTCAGTGCAAGTCGACAAGATCCCCAAACATCTGCTATATCCCGTCCCCTGCACAGGGGACCATGAGGAGAACGCCCCGAGGACAGCACGATTCTGTCCTCACGGACTCTGGGCCCACTCAGGGCACATGCTGGCTGAGCTCAGAACAGAGGTTCCCTGGAAGGACACCCACCCTCAAGCCCCAACTTCTTCCAGTAGGAGCTTGAGGCCACAGAGGGCTTGGCTGTGAGATGCTGGAAGACAGGGCCCCTGCATTTGCCAAAACTCACATCCCAGGAGCCAGAGCTTCTGCCTGAGGCTGAGGTGGCAACAGGGAGGGGAGCCCGCATTAGCAGTGCTCCAAGGGGCAGGGCCCGGCTTCCCTGGTGACTCAGCGATAAAGACTCTGCCTGCTAATGCAGGAGACTCAGGTCGGAGTGAGTTCAATCCCTGGATCGGGAAGATCCCCTGGAGAAGGAAATGACAACCCACTCCAGTATTCATGCCTGGGAAGTCCCATGGACAGAAGAGCCGGGTGGGCTACAGTCCATGGGGTCAGACACCACTGAAGCAATTAAACAACAACAATAAAGGGGCAGGGCCGGGCTCAGAACCAGATTCTCTTCCTGCAGGGAAGGCTGGAGGGTCACAGTGCTTCAGGGAGCCTCACAGTAAGCTACCCACCACACACATCCTAGCTACACAACACACATCCCAACGCCCACACCAGCACAGGCAGCACACACATTTCTACTAGCACGTGCATCAGCGCACCAACATACACCGATGTGGCTCCCCAACACACCTGACCACACAACACACGCCTGACACCTACACCAACACCCACACTACACACCATCACATACATCTCAACACACATCTCTCTACTAGCACGTGTCAACACACAAATATGCACGCCCCCAAACCACACAGCCACACCAACATATTTGCATACCCTAATGCCACACCCTAGCGGCACCGTACTCCCACACACGTACTGACCTTCATATCCCAACCTACCTGTACACACACCAACACACATGCCCAGTGCGTGCACATCCACTTCCATCCCAGTACATCCACAGTCCAAGACACACCCACCGTCCATGCACACGCACGCACACGCACACACAAACGAGCACAGAGCAACACATCCACTCCCAGCAACTACATCCAAAAACCTAAATCATCTTACAGATACGCACACAGCAACCCCAGCCCAGGACAACGTGACCATGCTCACACATCCCAACGCAGACAACAAATGTTCAGATGCACACCAGCCTCCAGATACACATACACGGTCACAACTGTGTGCTGGATGCTCTATTCCCAGAAACTATGGGATGTCTGAACCTGCTAATTCCCCTACACCCACGACAGCAGACTCAGCTGAACTGTGTCCTCTCTGGGGCCGCCCTAGGTAGGTCCAGGGCAGCATGACAGCCCAGGACACCCACTTGGCGCTGCCAGTGTGACGTGGCCGCTTGGTTCGTTTTTAGTGCCACCAGGAACAACAACAAAGAACCCGCAGCCCCTCCTCTGGAAGGCTTCCCAGATGACAACACTGCCTCCTAATTTACACCTCGGAGGATGGTGCTGACCAGGGAGGAAAAGCAGAGGCCCTCCTCTCTTTCTCTTCCTCTACCCATGGGGGAGCCCTCTCTTCTCCAGAAAGAATCAGTGGGTGGGGAGAACTGAGAGCATGCACCCACTAGACAGTCCTGGCTGTGCCAGCCCCAAGCCTCTGCTCCCCACCCCGTTCTCCAGCCCACCACCCACACCCAGGCCCCCTTCCACCACCGGCCTATAAAAGAGAGCAGGGAAATGGAAACGGGCTGGCGAGCATGATGGAGTTGTGAGGGATGCGGAAACTGAGACTCAGGCAGGCTGCACAGGAAGACAGTCAGTCGGTCCCCCAAGTCACCAGACCGTGCCCCAGGAGTCCATCCTCTCAGCCTTGGGCCTCCAGGGGCACCCAGGGACCCAGCCACTTGACCCCGGTGACTTGCTCTACACGTGACCTTGACGAGGGGTTGGGCGATCCCTGCAACCGTAGCTTTGGGCAGTCACTTTAAGTCTAAACATGGCTCTCTGCCTGGGTCCCAGTCGATCCTCAGCAAGGCTGAGCAAGCACTGGGCCATCCCCTTCCTTGACTCTTTTCTGGAAAGATACAAAGAGGTGTGACCTTGAGGAGGGGTTGGGGGATCCCTGCAACCATAGCTTTGGGCAGTCACTTTAAGTCTAAACATGGCACTCTGGCTGGGTCCCAGTCGATCCTCAGGAGAGCTGAGCAAGCACTGGGCCATCCCCTTCCTTGACTCTTTTCTGGAAAGATACAAAGAGAAGGAAGGAGTACTCATCTGAGTTTCCCACTGTGTGTGAGGGCCAAGCTCCCATCGGCCAGTATGGAGCAGAGCTGGCAAGCAAGGTTTCTGCCTTTGGCCGCGTGCACCCCATCCCCAGCATGACCCAATAGTGGAAATAAAAGGCAAGAGGTCAGACAGACACGGGTTCGAATCTCAGCTCCACTACTTCCTAGCTTTGTAACTCAATACAGCCTCTCCTCCATACAGCTGACACCCTCTCCTCTGCCAGAGGAGACAGAAGCACAAAGAGGCTAAGGAGACCTTGCTAGGTCACACAGCTCCTAAGGCCCTGCACTGGAGCCCTCCCCGTGACCAGCACGCTCCTCCACAGCCCTGTAAGCTCTGCCCCCAGGAGGGGAAGAGCAAACCTCCAGCTGCAGAGTGAGGGGCCCTGGAGGTGCCCCCTAGTGGCAGGACCCTTCCTCCAGGGCATGGAGGCCTCACACAGGGAGAGCGGGTGGGAAGGCACCCCGAGGAAAGGAGCTATGAGCGTCTTCCCAGCCCCACCATCCTCCAGGCACACGGGGCCCCTCAGAGATGACAGGGCCTCCCTACCTGCTCGAGGCTCGGACACAGACATCAACAAGAAATCCCCAAATTCTCAACTGTGCAAACCCTAGGTCTCTGCTCAGGGGATGAGAACCTTGAAAGTTACCCATAGGCCATGGAAACATTGGGAAGGGAGGGGAGAACAGAGGAAAAACAAGATGAAAGGGGTCTCAGAGCCTTCTAGACTTCCCCACCCCCTCTCTCCCATGAGGAGGAGAACGCCCAGGCCCCAGGGAGGGGAGCGAGCTGCCTGAATAGCCCAGCAGGGTGGGTAAAGCCTGCCTGTGTAGGGGGTCAAGCTCTGGCTGAAGTCTGTGTTGTGCTAGGAGTCATTTCTTAAACATTAGAAAATGCATTTGTCTCTGGGTTAATAGCCAGGCTTATGACCTTTTAATTCACAGAAAATAAAGGGCAATTGAGGTCCGATGTGTACCAGAAGAAATTGTTTCCACTCATTCTCATAGTGGGTCTGTATTTAGTTCATGATCCACCACCCCAAAAGAAAAATGGCACTGTCAGTAGGGCCCAACCTCTACTGATGCTGGACATTTTAACATATGAGGTGGTACAGCCCCCCAGATGACTCACCTGGTCCTCCGTGGGGACAGCTATGGATGGTTCTGAAGTCAGGTCAGCTTGGATAAAATGCAGAGAGTATCTTTCCCAGTGTGGGTCTGACAAACTCTCACCAGCTTGATCTGCAGGGTCCCAACAGGAACCCACATTCCACCTGACAGCTGACTCAAGACCTCCATCTGCCCATGAACCACAGGGTGGTCAGAGGCAGGTGAGCTGGAGTGAGAAGCCGGCCCCGTGCTCCCTGGTGTGGAGCTCCACCCTGACTCTTCTTGCTGCCCCCTTCAGGGCAGCTCCCACCCCACCCCCAGTGTCAAGTGACCGGCTGCGAGGACACATAGGCCACAAAGCTGCGAGTCCTGCACAAGATCCCATCTGGCTCCCTTCTTGGCCTGAGGAAGTGAAGTGAAGTCGCTCAGTCGTGTCCAACTCTTTGCGATCCCATGGACTGTAGCCTACCAGGCTCCTCTGTCCATGGAATTCTGCAGGCAAGAATACTGGAGTGGGTTGCCATTTGGGGGCCCTCCTCAAAAGCAGCGGCTGCACTCTCTGCCAGGGCCTTTTCGGCAGCAAGAAAACTGCCCTTCACATCCAGGGAGAGAGAGGACGGCCGCTCACAGTGGCTGAGCTGGGGGTGCCTCCCTGGAAGTCACTGGGTTGGCCAGGTTCCACAAAGGGAAGGAGTTACCTGCACAGGAGCTACTGAGGTGACGGGTGGTTCTGCCACCGTTTCAGGTCCCTTGGGAACAAATGTGGGCACCAAGGCACGTGGGTCTCCTCCAGGCACTTGGGCAGCAAGCGGTAGGTGCAGGGGGCAGCCCCCCCACGCACCTACCCCTCTCTGATTAGGATTTGCTGGCTGCCAGGCTCAGGGCCTCTGGACGCCACGACCTGTCCATACTCACCCCTGCATCCCCAGCACCGAGCATGTGACTCGGTGTTCATAACCTACTTAATAAGTATTTGTCCTTGAATGAACAAATGAATTAATGAACAAACCAACAAACGAACGAATTTATGAAAGAACAAAGGAGTCACAGAGTTGCTTGGTAACAGGGACCTACCTAGCTTGAAGGAGACAGATTTCAATATTACCTTGGGAGGAACATTCTCAGTAAAATCTCCCGTACTGGAAGAAATGACCTCAAGACACCGCACCCTGCTGGGTAATACCCAGCTGCAGCCTGCGGGCTGCCATCCTGTGACTTGAGGCTCCATTGCCAGGAGGTCCACTTCCAGAAACAGGGAACACAGTACTTGTATGAGGCATTTATAAAAGCACAGCTATTACTGTAGAACAGGCGTGCACAAAGGACAGCCCACGGGCCAAATCTTTCTGTCACCTGGCTTAGTAAATAAAGTTTTATTAGAAACCATCAGGCACTTTCATTTATGACAGAAGTGAGTAGTTACAAAAGAGCCCACATGGCCTACAACACCTAAATTATTTGTTATTTGAACCTTTACAGAAAGAGTTTGTTGATCTCTGTGTTGAATATTCAACTGCAAAAAAACACGTGACATATATTTAAGTAAAAGCTGGATCATATAGAAGTCTGTAATGCAGTCGTTTTTTTTTTTTTTTTTGTGAAATACATCTTTCAGGGCACAAAATGGACTGGGAAAGAATGGACTAAAATGTTTGCAGTTGTTACCTCTGAGTGGCAAGGGCAGATATATTTTTACATTATTTTATTTGTATTTATCTGTATTTTCTCAATGTCCAAGATAAACAAGAATTAATTTTATAGTAAGAAAAAAAAGAATAATGTCATTAAACAACAAAAACAGCAACAAAGAAGTCAGTAAATGGCCCTCTAGGAAGAGACCAAGTGGCCGGGGTTTGAACATATTTCAGAAGGGGTCAGGCCCCATCTGGGAACAGATGCATGCTGCCAATGGTCTCCTACACAGGGATTATTTTATGTCACACAGCAGCTTTGCTGAAGTATCACTTCAATTTTTCAAGGCAAATTACTTTTAAAAAAAGAACCTAAAACACCGATTTTAGCAGCAAATTTAACAAAATATATTTAGCAATAAAGAGAAGCATGTATCTGTCTTGGTCTTCAAGGAAACAACCACTGCACACATTTTACATTGAACTAAACATAAGCAAGTTGGAAATTTTCCAAAATGCCTCTCAAGATGATTGAAGACAACCGAGGGTGTCCAAAAACCACGATGACAACCACTGAGCTAAGAGTTTTGGGACATTACTGTAATGAAGAGATGAGAGCGCCTTGAAGGGAACCTGTCTCATCATACATCAAATGGCTTTGGAACTGAGGTCAAACCAGAGCAAAGAAACTGGTGTCCACCCAAGTCCCGGCCCAGCAAGACGCCTCCCTGGGGGAGAGAATGGACCCTCTCTGGTGTCCCCAGCACCCAAGGACCAGAGGAAAACATCATGGTCACCCCAAGGTGTGCCCTGCTCCCAGCAAAAGCTGAAATGTGACCCCACCCCTTAAAGGCAAGTGATGAGGCATCAAAAGCCAACCCACACACCACCCACTTCCTTCTGCCAATACCTGGCTGGGCATCCCCAAGAGGATGGTCAGCCCCGCCAGGGAGTCAGCTTATCTTGTGCCTCCCACAGCCCATGGACACATGCCACATGTCACACAAAACCCCAATGCTGACAGCAACGAAGACATGGATCCCACAAGCAGCTAGGCCCTGGACAACCTTCCCTTGGTAGGAAAAGCAAACAGACCCAGGCACACGAATTCCACCCACCACCGCCTCTACCAACAGCACAGCTCCCTTTGTGCCTGGGCCCACCTGTCAGGGAGCCGGAGGGAGTGTTCAGACATGCACTGTTTTGGAGTTCTGCAGCCTGTTTTGAAGATGAGGATCAAGGAGAGGATGGCAGCAAATCTCTGTGCTTAGCTCGGCCCTGTCACAAACCAAGCCCCCCAGTTCCCCATTCTGCCTCCCCAGCCCATGTTAGAGGCACAGTATTCACCTCTCAGATTATATTAACAAGCTCCATTATTACAGAGTTGTCTTGGGAACTAACCAGGACTGTCCTGGCTGGCTCCACAGTACCCACAGTATACCAGGACTTAGGTGAAAACAGTAAGCAAAATGCAATACAAGATAAATAAATGGAAATACAGCCCCAGGAAATTGCGTGCACTCCTGACAAAGAAAAGCTACACCAGATCTGGCTCAGAATCCAGTGGGGCGGCCCAAACAAAGTGAAAAACCACGCGCACAGAAAGGAAGACCTGCTTTAGCTACCCAGCTCCTAGGGGACCCCCAAGCCCTGCTCAGGTGCCTCGCTGCTCAGGTTCTGCCCAAAAATAAAGACCCAAAACTCTGCCCAAGACCTGCTCCCCTGAGCTCCTTTGGAAGGGCCCACAGCTTTCCGAGAAGGGGTTTCCAGATGGCGCCTGGCGGCAGCAGTGCCAAACTCCACAGCTTAAGTAAATGTTGCCGTCGCCCCGTCCTGCCAGGAAAAGGCAAGGGGGACCCACGGCTCTTCTCAGCTGCTGCGACGCTTGCTTCCCGGAGAGAACAGAGAGTCCCCACCACCTGCCCTGCACCCTGCTGGAGAGTCCCCTTTCTTCTGCATTTGTGAGCGTCACTGCCCCTTTCTACATGCCAGCCTGGTCCACACGGGTGGGGGATGAGCTGTCAGATGCCAACAGAGGAGAGGGAAGTGAGGAACCCAGAAGGGCAGCAAGCAGGCCCAAGGGTCACAGATGGCAAAGGTTCCAGCCCAGTCATCACGAATTTGGGATGTCTGCACAAATCCAATCTCCTGATCTCTGCAGGTGTTTCTCCACCCCTACCATCAACGCTCCAAAAGCCTGACAGTTATGGGAGTTAAGGCTCACTTCTCTTCCGACCTCACGTGCTCAGAGCACTGCCATGTGCTCCCAGCATGGGTCTCTCCCAGGTCTCCCTCCATTGTCCACCTCAACATCCCAGATAGTCCAGAGGCGTCCCCCGGAATCCAGGGGAATCCTGAGGGCCAGTGGAACAGGAGGTTTACTGAAGCCTGTACCTGTCTCCACCCTGGAGACATCAGGGCTACCTCCCAAAACCTCCTCTAGAGGAGGGCAGAGCCAGGCACTGGCTGAGGTGGAAAGCAAGGAAGACTCCCTGCTTTACAGGCTCAGGAGTGCACGTCTCATAGCAGGCACAACGCTTCATGCCAATGAAGGGGTTCGAAGGCATAAGAGCCTGGTGGAGAAGGGATCCGGTGAACAGGAGGACCCCAAGGCGCTCCCCAAACAGAGACTGTCCCCGCTCTGTAGGAGCAGCTGCTGGCAGTGCTGACACGTTGGGCCTACGTTCCCAGGTACCTGAGGAGGAATAGCAAGAGAGTGGGTGGGTGAAAGGTGGCTCCAGGCAGCTCATGACACATGCTTTGGACCAACAAGCAGAGGCCGCGCTGTGGCCATTGGCAAAGCAAACCTCTAATGCCAAGGTGGTGGCCAACCTGAGCTCGAACCTCCCATTCCAGCTAGCGGCAATCACACACCGAAGGCTTCACGCTCCGTTCTGAACACTGATTGCTTAATTCTTTGCCTCATTGTAACCTGTCCTTAGCTAATCTGTGTTTTTCTTATGACCATTAAATTTAGATTTAAATGAACGTCTATTCCTTGTATTAACACGCATACAGAAGGAGCACCCCACCGTGGACACGGGGGGCTTCCTAAGTTCTCGGGCAGGAGCGCAGCATCCCTCAGAGCACAAGAGGGGGACACGAAGGTGGGCAGAGTGAGGCGGGGCAGCTGAAAACGGCAGGGCTCCGGTGACCCTGCGGTGGGAATCGACCCCGCGGACAGAAGACGGTGTCCTGGGAATCTGGGAATCCTCGGGAAGGAGGAGGAAAGAGGCTTTGCTTCTGGGATCTCGTGTCACACATCTTTTATATCACACTTCCTATTTGAAGACTTTAAGAGCCAGTATGATTCCTCTCTTTCTGAAATGCTAAGTGACAGCGCCATCGGGCAGCCCCGTGGAAGTGGGATTTACAGCTCCACGCAAAGGGGTGAGAGAGGCAGCTGAGGCCCCGGGGTGGTACTGAGCGTTCCCAGGCACAAGACCATCAAAGGGCACAGAGTGATCGGAAGTTTATAAAAAGGAGCTGCCGTCAGGCGTCCGGCCCCCTCACGGGAGACAGGCGAGGTGAACCAGCATCTGAGGGCTCCTGCTCCCAGCTCCAGCACCACGCCAAGTGGGCGGACCACCTCCAGTCCCAGCAGAAAGGCGGGAGAGCAGGGGGAGCCCACTGGAGCCCTGACCTCTGCCCCGTCGGACAGAAGTCTGGCCAGCCTACTGCCCAGGCCAGGCCAGCTCCCGGGAGGCAGGGCCCACCAGCATCTGCCCGGGCATGGCTTCGGCACACACAGCCGAGCCTCCGTAAATCTCCACAAACACGGCGGCTGCCTGCACACTCTTCCACGTCGGGACGGAAAAGCTGCATATGGCGCTCGGTTTTAACAGCTGAGCTTTAAAAAAGTGCAGCTTTTCATCTCACTGAACCAGCTCCCAAATTAAAGGGTGGGGGAGGGAGAGAGAGGAGGCAGGAAAAGAGAGAGGCTGGAGTGGACAGGGGGAGCCTTCCACGCTAAATTTGATTCTATAAGGAATTTCAGACTAGTATCTGCTCCAAAGGTCCCTCTGGAAAATGAAATCATAGTCCCTGTTTGTCGTCCCCAAGTTTACTAATTTCATCCTTTAAAAAATAACTTTTCTTTTTTCTGCTTTTAATAAAAATGAAGGAGTCTATCGATGAAGAAATCACTCACATGCCTTAGACTGGGTTAACAATTTTTAAGCAAATTTGTAAATGGGATTATTGTTTTCCAAAGTTCTACTCAGCTAAGAGATTAGTGGCCACAATGCCCAGGGGCCATCCCCTGGTCCTTTTAATTCCCGGCCTGGAGGTGGAAGGTGCTGGGAGAGGAATGGGAGGGAGAAGCCTGATAGAGGGCAGTTTTCCTGGAATCGCCTGGAAACTTTTACTTTCTGTTTCCTCTGCTGATAATGACTGTCTTCGCTCTGCAGCCAGCCCCCCTCTCCTCTCCCAGCCCCCTGTTGCTGCCTGCCATCCCCGAGCTCCAGTATAAAGTTTGGCTTTTGCAGCAGGAAGCAGCTGGGCCAAGCAACCAGCGAATGATAATGACCTCAGAAATCTGCTGTTCGCTCGGCAACAATAGGGTGCTCAGTCTACTGGAAAATTGTGTTCATCAGCTAACTCTGCTCAGTTACTAATTGACATTGCCAAATATTTTAAGAACAATTGGAATGCACAAGCAAAAAAAAAAAAAAAAAAATTTGAAGATCTTAATCCTCAGACTTAAATGTTTTTCTTTTTCCTTTTTTCCCTTCTTTCGAGTGCCCAGATTTGTTTGTGTGGAGCAGGCAGTGGTTATCATGAATGGGGGCAGGGAGGAGGAGCCACATGAGAAAAAGAGGTGGAAAAGAAAGAAAATCTATCATATCACTATACACCCGATGTAAATGCAGGGGAGCCCTGGATAAAGGCCTTTGATGCTGTGGTCAATGGGCCAGCACAGGATGGAGACCCAGCATTTCAGGAATGTGCTCGGCCAACAAAAGAAGAGCCCGCAAGGCTTCCAGCCCAGCTGATCAAATAATCCTTGTCCATCTCAAAATATCATACCAGAAGAAGTAGGGGTTAACAATATTTTCATCTTTCCATCTCTTCCTGCCTGGCTTTCCATTGATCACATAACTTAGCCGACTTTATTTAATGAACAGAGGGTCAACGCATTCAATTACCCCTTTCCCACCATCAACACTTCAATTAGCCCCTCTCCAAAATTATGGGGAATGCAGAAGGTAACTGCCCTGTTGGATATAATGAACAGTATCGTTTCTTAGTACATTAAGTTTTAATTATTCCGAGCATGATTTCCAAAGCAAAATCTAAAGAAACAGAACTTTGGTTGTCTTCTGACTCAGGATAAGGCTAGAATTGGAGCACAGCCTTAGACGAGATTTTAGGGAAAGATACAGAGATTAATGTCGTCGGAGAGTTTGCACGCGAGCCAGAAATGAGGGAGCATCAAAACACCCGCCCTGTTTTCTAAATGTCATAAAAGAGTAAAAAATTTTAAGCCGCTGTTTTCCAAATAGTCTCCCTTTGCATTGTACACGGAGGCAGAAATGACATCTACTACGGTGTGAAATTAGTGGTAAGACAAATCAACAACAACAACAACAAATAAAACAAAGGGGAAAGATGGGGAAGTGATCTGTGTGACTAGTTTTGTCCATTTTCTGTTAGAAAATATGACCTCTCAATTTGTCAAAGGTCCTAGTTTTCGCAGTTGATCTTAAGCTTGGTTCTCAGCAGTTTGGAGAGCCAAAGAACAAACACATTTTCTGGTTCACTGGAATCATTTTCACATGTTCACTGATTCAAACATTCTTTTGCTCACATAACAAACAGCTGCATCCCACATTAGCCTAGCCAGTGACAGTCGCCCATCTCGGCAATAACTGTTTGATTGCAAACTTGACCCCTTCTTCGTCTCGGTCTGAGCAAGACATTTTTAAACAGCCACTCCGTTCCAATCCTCCTTTGCAAAGAATTACATCTGATAACAAAGGACGTCTCTGCCACTCATTGTAAGCCTTCTTCTGGAGATCTGTTCTAAGAGGCTCTCTGTAAAAAGGTTTTTTATGATGAATTCAGAACTACTATCATGTTAAGAGCAGCGATTTATAAAGAAGAATTCATTGGTTAAGATCTGAAAAAATAGTTTCTCAGGCCCTACTGACCCAGTTTTCAACAAAAAAAAGAATCAAGTGATGCAAATTAAGTTTTGCGACATTGTTATGCAGTCTGAGAAATTTGTAAAACCGTGTTTTTGCAGTTATTTCTTAATAGAAGCCTTAATAAGTACTTCTTTCTTTACTTAAGGGCTTAAAGATTTTTTTCTCCCCTTCACCTTGCAGGTTTCTCTCTAACAGGTAATAACAAAATACCTATTGTGTCAAGATTTTTATTTAAATGCTTATTTTAATCGCACTTTATACAAATCAGACTTGTTAGAAATAAGAGGGAAGACTAACCCGATTTGGTTAAGGGTCCTAATCCCAGGAAAACTTGAATGGCCCAGGCGTGCGACTGATTTAGGCTGCATATTGGTATGCCATCAATTTTCCTACTTAGTCAGAAAATTATGAAAGGGTCTAATTTGAATATGAAGAAAACAAAGAAGTCAACCAGAAATGAAAGAATCAGTATTCACAATTGTACGACACTTCAATGAGGGAAATAAAAGTGAGAAGATAACCACAACTCAAGTATAATTCTCCTTTGAGTCCCAAGCCTGGTTGGTTCTTTTAAGCAAAATGGACTTCTTTCAACAGAGTATTTAGAGATTTGGAAACAACAGAGATAGGAATAGCATGAGGCTATCACTTGGCCAGAAGGTGAGAAAAACACGGTAAACACGTCATTAATAGAGCCGAACATTTGGTGTCGGAATATTCTGCTGAGACCTTTTCATTTCAGCGGGGCTGGGAGACGGATGAAAATCTGTCAGTGTTAACTCCACGTCACTCCAAAAAGTTAGGAAAGCCAGTTTGTGCTCTGCTTTCTGCCCCAGAAAGGTCCCCAATCCAAAACCCGTGAGATGACTCTCCAGGAGAGGGGACCGCCTCACGGGAGGCCGGAAGTAATCCGTCCTGACCATGGGACGCCTGGCACTTTGCTGCCTTCCTGCACAAAGATCCACCTCAGAGCGCTTGCCATCCGGCAGCGACACTGGAGAAGCCTTGCCTGGCTTCTGGGCGGTGGTCAGTCCAGGCAACGAGGCCTAGCCCTCCGTGGTGCTGCAGTCCTTCCTCCTCAGACGCTTCCAGAGTGTCTCAACAGAAGTGAACTGCAAACGAGGCTAGGACTCCAGGAGTAGACAGTGTGTTTCATGGGTGTTTAAGCAGCGGCATTAAGTGCTATCGGAATCTCTGGAATGTGCAGTGCAGATTTATGTGTCTTAACAATTCTTTACTGGTTCGTAATAAGCCAGCGAACTCACACTTTATTTTTAATACTAATTTTGTCCTAGAAGAAGGGAATACTGATGCATGACAAGAACAACACAACTCATCTGGCATCTCCTTAATAAGTGTAGCAGTGAATTACCTCCAATGCTGAAATATTTATTGAAACTGAGAAGGGAAAAAAAAATAAAAGGGGGAAAAAAACTTAAAAAAATGACCCTCACCAGGGTGTTGCCACATCTTTAACAGTGGGCAACGCAGTGCCTTGAGGTGCCTCAAACTGTCTTTCATTTTCTAGACTTAATGGCTGATTGCAGAAATCAATGTTGCCATTAGTTACAGGGTATTTGTTATGGCATGATTTCCTCTGTTGTTAGGCTGCAGAATGATTACAGTATTAGCGAGATGCTTTCTTTATAAAGGGCTAGAGATATAACTTTCAATTTACTATCCATTAGTAAGGGGCTTTGAAAATATGGATGAAGGCAACAAGCTTACCTGCTGTTAGGTAGTGATTTTAATTTAGCTGTCTTAGGATAGTGGGATATTTTTTTTTCTTTTTTTTTTCCCCCCTCAAACTGGGCCAGGAAGCTTCAGCATTTCACAGACATTTTGATGACAGATTTTCTGCTTTGCTATTTTAGACCCCAAAGCTGTATCGCCCGTGTAACACAGTACAATTTAAGACATGAAGTCGCGCATCTGTGTTTCAAACCTCTGTGCTTTTCCAAACCATCAGAGGAGAATGGTGTGGTTCTTCAGGCTATAGACACCTGGCAGGTGAACCGAGCTGTACTTTTGGAAGGGGACTGGAGACAGGTTAGATCTAAGGAGAGACAGTGAAAGGCCCAAATGAGACAATTACGGGCATACACCTGGGGGGATAGATCGTGAAGGTCTGAACTTACACAATCACATCCATGGAGGGAGGCAAACGGTAGCTCCTGGGTTCCTGAGGGGATGGCAGATGGGGGTCAGGGAACGAAATGGGGCCAGGCAATCTTAGGGGCAAGGTAGGCTATGCCCGCTGGCAAACACACCAACTGGCCACCTCTCCACCACACAGGAGAAGGACTGACTTACTATCCCGGTGGCCAGGGCTCAAGGGAAGGTCACAGAGTTGAAATGACAGCCTTCTCTTAAGGCAGGGCCAACAGGCAAGGTCCACAAGCATGAGCACGAGGCCGCAGTGACCTCAGAGCTGACCCTGGAGGGCAGCGAGGCCCCTTCCCCACTGAGGCCAGCACAGAATCAGGCCCCCGGGGAGAGCCCTGGCTCCGGCCACTGTTCCCCATCTCCCCCAACAACCTACCTGAGGAGGACGGCGAGGAGGGGTGCGGGCTGTCCTCCTGGGCGCTCCCGGTCTGCGAGAGCCCGCCTCCGACCCCGCTCTCCTCGGTGACGTTGGAGGAGCCGGGCGTGGTGGAGCGGCTCACCGACTGGGACTCCTGGTCGCTGCCCGAGCCACGCCGCTCGTCGGGGCCCCCGTGCAGCCCGTCCTCGTCGCCCTTGCGGTCCCTCTTGTGGACCCGGGAGTGCACGACCACCTGGTGGTAGGTGCGGAACACTCGGCCGCAGTCCGGGCACTCGGTCGGCTTGTCCTTCAGGCTCCCGGGACCCTGCAGGTTATACTCGAGAGCCTGGTTGAGCCCGTGTGACAAAAAATCCCGACTGCCTTCTAAAGGGTCGAGCTTATTTGGCAGGTCTCTCTGATTGCCCACTTTAGTGCTGTGAACCAAATCAGCAGGCATTTTCTGCTTGGAGCCATCTGCTCCCACTAACACGTACTCCCGCTTTTCCTTATCAAACAGAACTCCGGCGTTTGCCAAAGTGTCTTCGTGGTTGCGCTGGAGCTGGTGCTCTTTAGACAAGAAGCCGTGTTCCATGGCCATGCCCCTGGCCATGAGCTGCCAAGCCTGGTAACTGTTCACGGGGTCCATCTCGGCAGCTTTGGCGGCCGCCTGCAACCGCTCGATGCAGCTGGATTTCAGCGGTGGCACCAGGTTGAGGCATCCCAGGAGGGAGTGCTTGTCACCCTCGGGGACACCGTGGGCCATGCTGGAGATGGGGGTCAGAAGCTTCCCCACCACCTCCTTCTCCTTCAGGGGCAGCTCGCCTTTGCCGTAGAGCTGGCTGGGCTCGCTCAGGCTGGCTTTGTCTGCGGCCATGAAGCCGCTCTGCAGGCAGGAGAGATACCTGGAGTACAGGTTGGCATGGGCCTCCTGGGACATGCCGCCCATGGGCACAGGCACCTCGGGGTCGCTGGGGGACTTGTTCTTCACGGACAGCTTGTTGAGGTGGACCTTCATGTGGTTCTTCAGGAACCAGGGCTCTTTGAATCGCCGGCCGCAGATCTGGCAGCAGTGCTCGAAGGAGTCCTTGTGCTTCCGCATGTGGCCCTTCAGGAACCACGCCTGGCTGAACACCTGCCCGCATACCTCGCACCGGAACTCGTTGGCCGACTGCTCCCCGCCGCCGTTGGGGCCCTGGCCCTGGGCCGACTCGGCTGTGATGTGGGCCTTCTCCACGTGGCTTATAAGCTCCTCCTCCTGCGAAGCGGCGAAGTCGCACAGCGTACATTTGTAGGGTTTGTGCAAGATGCGGATGTGGCGGTCCAGCTCCTCCCGCTTCTTGAACTTGCCCTTGCAGAAGGTGCAGCGGAAGCCAGCGGCGGGCGCCACCGCGTCCTCTTGCACGCTGGCCGGCTTGGGCGAGGGCACCGGGTTGGCCACGTCCGGCACGCTGTGGTTGGTGGGCAGGGCCAGGTTGCAGGCGGCCAGCGGGGCCTGCTGGGCGTGCGCCAGGGGCTTCAGGTCGGGCCGGGGCTGCAGCAGGCTGCTCTTCATCTGCTTGTCCCGCAAGATGGCCCTCTCCTCCAGCTCGTGCAGCAGGCGGTTCTCCTCGCGCACCCGCCCGCGCCCCTTCCCCAGGTTGCCCAGCTTGTGGGTCCGCAGGTGGATCTTGAGGTTCCCTTTCTGCGCCGCCCGGTGGTCGCAGTACGGGCACTTGAAGGGCTTCTCGCCGGTGTGAGTGCGCATGTGCAGGGAGAGGATGCTGTTGAAGCGGAAGCGCTTGCCGCAGAGCGGGCACGGGTACTTCCGGTTTTTGCGGGCGTCGTCCTCGATGTCGCTCATCTGGGACATGATGCCCAGGTTCTGACCGTTGAGGAACTGCTGCAGATCCACCCGCCCGTTGAGGCTGGTGTCCACGTCCCGGCCCAGCTGGTTGGCCAGGAGCGCCATCTGACTGCCCATGGGCTGGCCACTCATGGGCACGTGGGCCTTCTCGTCGAGAGGCGCGGGGGTCTTCTCCTCGGGGTTGGGCCGCGGATGTAGCTCGGGGAAAGCATGGCTGAGCTGGGAGGTGATCTGGTGCAACTTCTGACTCATGGCATACTGGCCGTTGAGGACGGGGCCGCTCAGATGGGGCTCTGCTTCCGGCGCCGCTGAGGACACTCCAAGGCACAGACTGGCTTCTTCCATCCCTGAAAATAAAGAAAGAGTTCAGATCTGTGCCAGGTACCGTGGCACAGTGAATCAACAGCATCAACTGGTGGGGAATTTGCATTGCATGCCTTACCTACACATAATAATGCTAAGGAATTATAGTCAAAAACAATAATAAAAAAATGAATTATTAAATGCCAATTATGCAATATGGCATTGCTCCTCCAATTTGTTTTGGCGATAGATCGTCTTCCTTGTATTTTCTATTTACAGACTGCAATTATTCATTCACGTTTAAATTATTAATGTTTTACCACTTTCAACACCTAATAACAAATCAGGGGTCTACGTGTTAAAACTTTTCCTCCTCTCCCCCCTTTAGCACCTGCACCTGTTGGTTCAGTTCAGAGTTTGTCACAGAGCAGAATGGCTTTAACTGAAAGACCAAACTGACTCACTTGGAACTTTTGTTTCTGGTTACTATATTCAATATATTTGCCAGTCAGAGATGAAAGAGATTATTTTATGATTTGGCAAAAAAAAAGAAAAAAATCCAACCCAATGGCACGATATTTACTGGTACATAATAAAACAAGATAATGTTTTGGGAAAAAATAAAGTAAAGGACAGGCTTTAGAACAATAAAAGGGATTTTGCTTTAGTCAACAAAAAGTGCAGTAATATCTCATTAAGCTGATTAGTATGCTGCTTAGAAACAGTACTAGGTGCTGTAACACATGATTATAATCATAAAAATCCTTCAGTGTTTGCAAGGAAGCATTAACGAGGTATATTAAATTTTAAGGAGACTGCGAGTAGCGGCTTTGCAAACCTTAGAGATTAAGATTTAACCCTTCTGTTACGAAACACTGTTATTTTGTTATTTGGTAACCGTGCCCATCAAAAGAAGTATAAATTATCTCGTGATGGAATCATAGTGGATTGTTGAGACTGCTCAAATTTGGGTAGGTGGTAAAGACTTCCACCACAGAGTGGGCTTACCCTGTCCTTCAACTGGCATGGTATCTGCAGCAGGGACTTTGATTGGGCTTAAAGAGATCTTTTATAGAACTGGATAAAAACCAATTAAAATCCAGGGAAGATGCCACAGGAAGTCTCAACCAAGTTTGAGTGTTTTTAATAACTTTCCCAATATACAGTAATGAGTACAAATTGTACCTGCAGTATGTGTTTTGCAGAAAATTAGAACTCAAAGCTGTTTGTTAAACACTAACACTCAAAGCAGGTCTGCATAATTGTCTTTAATAGTCCTCTCTGCCCCTTTGCAGCCTATGCAGAATTGCTAAAGCCAGATCGTTCTGGGATGGGGCAGAAGGAATAGTCCCCTCTATATCAGAGCATGTGGGGAGCTCAACTTTGAAAGGCAATGAATCCATGCCTGGGGTCCTTCTATTTCCAGATCTGTCTTCCACTTGAAGGAGTCCAAATTTGTTTCCTGCCACTGGAACAGTTATTACACATCCATCCCCTTTGTATCCCAATGTTTAGATGTGTTGGCCAGCCAGGTGGTCCAAGAGTACGGCTTAACCCCAGCCAGGACTGATTCCTGGGCCAAGCAGTTCCCCAGGGGGACGTGTGGGGACAGAGCTCAACTGTGGAGGAAGCACATTCAGCCCTGGTGGGGTCGGCTGCCTACTGGGCTTCCCGCCAGGCAGACTGTGTGTGGATGGAGGTTCTCCAACGGGAGACCTGACTTCCTTGGCAAGAGGACAGAGGCTGTGAGTCTGTCTTGCAAGAGAGGAGAAGAAAAAGACATGAGGTTTATTTCCAGAAGGGAGAGAAACTACAACCATGGTGCAGGGTCAACTATCCATGAACAACTACACACACACACACAGACAAGCACGTGGTAACTTGGAGTAAAAGAATGCTTTCAATTTGTCTCTGGTGGCAGTCTGTACCCAAAAAATAAAAAGAAGAAAGGAAGGAAGAAAGAAAGAAAAAAGCTCATTTTGGAGCCTGATCAAAAAGGAGTAATTTTTCAAGGAGTTTCTTGCATTCATTCAGTAGACTTGCTGAGTTTCCACCATGTGCCAGGCCCTGTCCTTGGCACTGAAGAAGCACAAGTGGATAAGACCGACCAGCCCCAGCACTCATGGCATCCGCTGACCAGCAAGGAGGAGCAGGCCCAGTGTGAGAAGTTGTTGGAGCAGGACTGAGGCCGAGAAGGGCCCTGTCTAGAGCCGTTTCACCACCTTCGAGCCCCATCCAGCTGCTCTGGCTCCTCTCCTGAGCAAACACGGATCATAACCCCAAAGCCACTTGGGAGTGCTCAGAATTCCACCCAACAGCTCTGGGGAAGTTTGGAAAGTCCAAAGCCAACACGGTTGGCCCACTGCCAAAGGCTGCCCAGTTGGCCTGCTCAGAAGACATGAATCCAGGAAGACGGGCTATTTTCAGGTTACTGCTGCTGAACTGACGCCAGTTAAGCAGGAGGGAGAGGAGACTGAATGTGCAATGCAGCAAGATTGCACATCAGATTGGATGAGCAGCATCAAGTTGAAGACCACATCCCCCACCCCCAGTCATGCTGTAGACGTAACAGCTCAATTTGCCAAATACTGAACTTGAGGAGTTTTCAAGTTAGGTTTGAATATGGAATTCTTTTATTATGCTCAATTTAATTTTCCCCCCACAGTCAACAAAGCTTTTTTTAAACACCCTTTATGCAACCAGTCTTCAGGTGCCATTGTTGACCACAGAATATTCGAGAATATGATAAGGCACCGGTGGCTCCAGCCCCTCATGCAGGTCTCAACTACATATCCCCTTCTCACAAAGACCCTCCATGTCCACCTCGTCACAGAAAACTTAAGCCCCAAAGCCTCTCTCTACCCCGTTATCTTACTTTCTTCTTCAGGGCACTTATCACGGGGTGGGGGGGCAGTTTTCTTATTGACCCTCTTGCAGATGTGCAGGCAGGATCATGTCTTCCTTGGCCACAAATAAAGCCTCAGGGCCTAGAGCCTAGCTGGATCATTGTAAGTTCAGATCATTATAACTGAATGGATGAATGATTGAACAGACCCTATAAACACAGCCCATAAACGAAGGCTAGCCTGTAGTAGAGACACTTCCACTCCAACTTCATGGAAATAAAATTCAGCTTTTGCACAAGTCCTTGAACATCCAACAATCTGAATCTGTCAGAGTCAGAAGGGTCTTGGGTTTCCACCCAGAATCTGGTGGTCCAGAAGCAGCCAAGGGAGAACCATGCCCCTGCACCGGCGCTTTCACTATAAGTACTCCTGGTAGCCATCTGGGCTTGGATCACCTCTGATGGCCCAGCTGCTGGCACTAGGAGACAGAGCAATTAAGTCCTTCAGAACTTGATCATCCATCCTGGGATCCATGGGAGAACCCAGAATTTCAGCAGAGCTGGAAGAGATGCTCTGAGGATTATGGCCCTCAGCTCCTCTATTGAAGACTGTGCTGAGCCCCACAGTATGGCAGGGTCAGACATCATCTCAGAATGCTCTGAGACCTGACACCCTGTGATTCCATGAGCAGGTGCAGGCGCAGCCATGGGTCAGTCACAACCAATGCCAGCTGATAGACTCAGAGCAAGAAAGGGGAGTGTGAATTCTTGGAAAGAGCAAGGGGTAATTGGTGTGCTGTCCCTGGGCCAAAGCAGCCGAGGCAGGACGAGCTGGCCCCGGGCCCAGCCTGAGACTCACAAAACCTGGGTCAGCCCCAATTTCTCCAGCCTTGATACTTCACCCATCCGGAATTCATTTACCCCCTTATCTCACTCATTCAATAAATGCTTGCCTGGGGGCCTTTATGTAACTGCCCTCAAGGGCTTCTGGGTCAAAGGGGCCAGTGCAAGCAAAGTCACCAGTAAGAGGGAAGCAATGAAAAGTCCCCAGAGAGACTGATTTCAAGGTTTAGAGAATTTGCAATCAAGGTATATAGGGATATGTGTGTGTGTGTGTGTGTGTGTGTGTGTGTGTGTGTGTGTGTGTGTGCACGTGTGTGTGTGTGTACAGGAATATGACTATGTTTGGGGAGGGGCAGCAAGCCCCTAAGTGAATTTCCTCTAGCAAGAAATACAAGAAATCCCTGGGAAACTAAGGGATCACTTATCCTACTGATAAAGGGTTGGCTCCAACGCAGCCCTAAGAGCCCAGGGGCTGGGAGGTAGGGCTGCCTCCAGGCGCTCGTGGTTCTGGCAGAAGGTGGCCTGCCTCCTTTTCCCCAGCCCTCAGGGAGCGAGCGCAGGGAGACTGCCTTCCCTTTGGGACCACAGCGCTTCCTCCCAGAACTGCAGGGAACACGTGTCAGTGTCCCCGGCAGACACTGCCCTGTCCTGACAAAGGGGGCAGACACACACATCCGCAGACAGCGCTGCCCCACACGGTCACTAATAACCTGGGAGCACTTTATCCTGAGTACCAACCCATCCTTCACGCCCCAGCCCTGGCTCTGGAGCCGTCACCCTGTGTTGCAGCCGTTGAGGGACCCACACTGAGATGCCAGGAGCCAGTACAGGGTAGGTCATGACTCCGGGCTGAAGGCAACTGGGCAGCTGGGACCTTCTGAGGAACCTATACAGTAAGCCATCTAACCCTCTCACCTCGGTAGGAAAACCCTTAGCACAATCAAAAAGCAGTAAACAAACTATTAAACCTGGAGGACAGCTCGCCCAGCCGTCAGCTTGTGGCCCCAGCCCAAACTGTAGCAGGAAGATCAGTAAACCCTGGCTGACTAATGGAAGGAACCAAACGATACGGAATTTACTGAACTGTAGACAGGCAGCCAGATGAGGCTGGGAAGGGGACGCTGTGAACCGTCGATTCGGGTGTGTCAGCCCTCCAGCATGGAAACACTGCACATCCCACCCTATCCTGAGCATGGTGGGGCATGGGGGACTCAACCTACTGTCCGTATTAAGGAAGACCCAGGCCCGGGCCTCAGTCCTGGCCACCATGGCGTTCCTCACCTGAAAATGCCAGGCCCCCCTCTGAACACAGGCAGGGGCCCCAGCTGAAAGCTTCTGAAGCCTAGAGGGTTTCTACCTGAGCTCTGCAATTTCATGATGAGGGTATTCTCAGCATATGAAACCCACCACTGGATGCACAGATTATCAAAATGCATTCTGTCTCCTCACCCCCATCATTGCAGGTACCGTGAGCCATTCAGCTGCCTTTGATGGTGCTAATAGTTATTTTGATTTTGCATTTCTGCCTTCAAGACTATTTCCTGTGATATCAATGACAAAAGTTTTCACTTAACTCTTCCAATAGAAAACCTAATTGTATCTTTCACTCAGAATGAAATTTGAAACTATCAGGACACCAGAAATGCCAGCTGCTAGGAGTCTAAATAAATTTTACACAAAAACACAGTTTCATTTTGCTAGCACAGAAAAAAAAAAGTAATCTTATGAATAGCCCAAAAAATATAGATCTTGCCAGTAAGTTGCATGAAGGAGTTTTATCCTTATACCATGAAAAAGAATAGCTGGGAAATAAAATGACTTTCAAAATAACCATTTCAACTGGATTTTTAAAAATCAAATATTGTTGTCTAGCCAAGCACAACTAAATATTCCCTTTTTTATCAATGAGGTAAAGGCACTGCCTCAGAAACCTTGCAGAAGACCCCCAGTGGCTGGGCAAGGGGTGGGGGCCTTGGGTTCACAAGAAGGGTTGCAAACACCATTGTGGGTTTTACCCCCAAATCATGTCACAGTAGGCAGTTCTGGCAGTAGGTGGACCTGTTTCCTGGGGGGCGCAAATGACCCTTGGCCCCTCCCCACAATGCAACTTGCTTTCTTAACATCTGAGATAAGCAGTAATTAAGACAACTTCACCGAGAATACAATGGCTTCTTATTAAATACCATTTTTCCAATTGTTGTAGCTCAAACTGTTTAACCAAGGTTGTTATAAGCATAATACACTCCTGTTCTGAAATACAGAACACCAGACTACTGAACCTTTTCAGGGTCATTAAACAGCTGTAAACATTATTACAAAAATAAACCAGAGATTTCATGCTTACATTTTGGCCTAGAGCTTGCGATGCTGAGCAAGTACATTTTTTCATCTCTTACAATCAACGCTGGTGACATTTGGGCATCCAAACAAATTACATCACAAACATTACTGAGGTGGGCAGGATACTGAGTGGTTTATTTGCCAGATGATTAATAGATAAAGATGAGGGCAGCACGGGTGACCTGTTCTGTTTTGACTGATGTGTAGACAACGCTATGAGACAGGGCCAGAAACAGTTAAATCCTTGCTGAATTTATTAATGAAAATATGATATTCAAATAGGACTGCAGAGTATGGCGACTGTAACCTGGAGAGTCAAGTTAAAGAGCATGGTCAAACTCCCCAACCTTCCCTTCTGGGTGGAAGGTTGGCCAAAATGTCAGGGTGGTCTCTGCCTCTAAAGGGGAGCAGGACTCGGCTGAACTGAGTGGTCCCACAGAAGCCCAGGCAGTTTCAGTATTGGTGGGACAAGAGTTGGAGGACTTAGAAGAAGAAGAAAAAAGTCACCTCTCTTTGAAGACTTTGGGTGATTTCAAAATTCTCAAAGGCCAAGAGGTCTCTCCAGCATGTTGGCTTTTGGATAGCTTGAAACTAGCCTAGAACTGAACTCAGATAATGACCACATCAGATGGGAAAGGAAAACATCCACCAAGGGCTCTCCTGGTCCTCTCCTCTGGGAGAGCAGACTTCTGTCAGTAGTTCCTGGCTCACTATCTGCCCACCCCACACAAGGCCAGGCAAACAGGGGATGGAATTAACCTCGTGTGGGGTAGTTGTTAAGACTGTGGATTTGTCAGGCAGAGAAAGATCTCAAAGAAAATAGCAATAATTGTCATCATCACCATCTTCACTGCAGCCACCGCTCATCATCACCACTTACATCAGCCACAGAATCCGAATCCTTATCATCTTCTTCATACTCATCATCGTTCTCCTCTTCATGGCAGCATCGTGCATCAGCGCCTGCACTGTGCTAAGTACTTCACTAGTACCAGCACTGTGCTAGGTACTTCACAACCTTTATCTCATTTAGCTTTACAGAACCTAGGATGGTAGGTACCATACTGCTGCTGCTGCTGCTAAGTCATGTCAGTCATGTCCAACTCTGTGTGACCCCATAGACGGCAGCCCACCAGGCTCCCCCGTCCCTGGGATTCTCCATACTAGACCAATACAAAAAATGAGGAAACTGAGGCTCAGAATATGTAAGCCTCAAAACGTCACACAGCTGGGAAGCCTGACTCCAGAGCCCGAGCAAGACATGCTGGAGGGAAGGCTGCTCCCTTGATGTCCACGCCACACTCCGTCTTGCTAGGCTGGATGCTGACAGATGCCAGCGCCTTCCTTTGTGAAACATGTGCAAACAAAGGAAGCCTCAGCTCACGGCAAAGCTCAAAGGAAGCCAAGGAACCAGAGCTGTCACAACCACGTGCGCCCAGAGTGGAAATAGGCAGTATATTCCAAAGAAAGCACCACTGGGAGCTGGCATGCTGGGGTGGGTGCAGGAGGGCACTGTGGGGCTAGAAATGCCACGTCTGTCAATCGTTGGTTGGGGGAGGGTCACACAACCACTTATTTATATTATCTTGGTTTCTTAAGATCCCTAAGAGCGGATACATTAGTCCACCTGCTCCTGTTCTGTGTCGGGTGGGTTATTCCCCCAATAGACTGGAGTAAGGAGAGAGAAAGCACTGGAAAGACCACTGACATGCATCTAGCTGTCAGCTCTTCCACTGACATGCATCTAGCTGTCAGCTCTTCCACTGACATCAATTTGACCTTGGGCACCTGCCTGAGCCTCAGTTTCTTTGTCTCTAAAATGGACTGGTATTAACTGTCCAACACACATCACAGGATTTTGAGAAGGCAAATGGATTTGCAGGAGAGAGAAAGTGGCATTTAAATGACAGAGGACTGTGCCCTGTGTAACCTCTTTCTCAGGAGCTGACCACAGCAGCCTTCGTGATCCAGAAAGGACCTTCATCTGGGAGTAGAGTAAATGCTGAGAGCTGAAAGACATAACCAAGGCACATGCAAAGCACATCACAGTGGTTAATGAAGACTCACTCATTGCCAACTTTCTTGGTGCATCTGTAAAGTGGACCTCAATCACTCAATAACACTCCTTAATGCCTACATAGAGATATACAAGCAAGACCAGGTCTTGCCTTTGAAGCTCACTCATGGAAGGGAAACAAATGAATGGAGACCACAGAGCAGGGTCCAGTGCTGAAACAAGGACTCGATAACATGCTTTGAGGCTGGGAGAGGTGAAGAAGGGATGCAGCAGGGAGAAGGGACGAAATATCACTGAGGAGAACACCTGGGAAGAGCCTGGAACAAGCAGAGAAGAGGAAGAAGGGTGTGTGGGACAGAGGGGTCAGTGTGTGCCACATGGGGCCTCAGCATAGAATGTTCTTGGGAAAGACAGGGAAGGCGTGGCCAAGCGCAGACTTCAGTGTCAATCTATGGAGCATGGAGTTTATATCTGGGGCAAAACAGGGGCCCAAGAAGCCCCCACTGGAGTCATCACATAACACACATGCCTCACAGCACTAATGTGACACATGAGCAGTTTTCTACTAAATGCGGATCAGAGGAGATAAATATTCTTCAAAATCTTCTATTTTTTAGAAAAATAGAAGGTGAAAATAAACTCCTGGACCACAAACCAAACATGTAAGGGCTGAAGTTCTCACCTTGGTGAGGGTTACCCGTGCATTAGACAGAAAAGGATACTTAGAGTTTGGAAGAAGGCATTGGTCTCCCCTCTTCCTCTTTGTAACAGCAAAACAAGCGGAAGAAGGATCACTCCAAAAATCCTGGCAGCCCACCCAAGCCTCTCCAAGAGTGGCAGTCCAAATCTACCTTCCATGCGCCTTCCTGATGTTGCCTCCTCCAAGAAGCCTTCCTGGATTTGCCCCAGGCTGGAGGCGATCACTCAATCCCCATAGCTCCCATGCTATTTCTCTGGAATGGTTAAGACACTGATGGTGCCATACTGCACGGTTATCAGAGGTCACATTTCTTCTGCTGTGGGGCTTTCTGAGAGTAAGCATCTTCTCAGCCCCGCCTGTAGCTCCTGGAGGACCCAGTCCTACTCAGAGCTGTCCTCTAGCTTCTGATGATCACACTGCAGGAGAGGAAGTTGGCCTAGAGTATCACAAAAATGGACAGCATGTTGTGAGTCACAGCCCAGGCCTCTCCCCCTAGGATCTCAGCCATCAAGTGGTGTTTCCATTCCTCCCAGATGGGATGATTTGGGAAGGAAATGATCCCCTAATTTGCTGTAATTGATTTATCTGAACTGTGTCCACCCCATCAGGGAAAGCAACAAAAACTATATATATAAGCTTTTTGTGACTGCCCTAACTTTGAAATATCACAAAACTGAGAAAGATACCAGGAGTTGTCATGAAGTGTATTGATTATTTCACTCTCACTGGCTTTCTCGTTTCCTTTTTAAACAGACTTCATCATGACAGGAAGTTAGATATTTAATCCCCTACTAACCTACCTTGGCTCCCTGCTCAGCCTTAGCACAGAGTTGCTGCCCGAGAACAATTGGGGGACTGGGACCCACAGGATGCCCCACAGAGGGCAGGGTGCTCAGCTGCACCTCATCACCCTTTCACCCCTGATTAAAGTCGTTTAAGTCTGAGCCCTTCTGGACTATGATATCGTGTCGAACAGTTTATTTTTGTTTCACAGAAGCCTCAGATTTGATTCAGTGCAAAACTAAATATAATGTAGAATGCACATATGCAAGAGTGATCAAAGAGGGTCTGACTGTGAAATATTCATAGAAGCCAGCCCAGGGAGATTCATTCACAGGGGCACCTGTCGAAGACATAAGCTCAGATACACATCATCTCCTAAGTACACACAATCCTTATTGAGCAAAAATCCAGGCGCACCAGTGGGGCCTCTGCTGCCTGCAACCACTGGGCTCAGACCAGTAGACAGGGCCAGCCAAGGCCAAGACAGACCTCACTCCTTTGTGGCCCTTAGGATCCCCAGTTCAACATCCCCAGCTCCTGGACAGGTCACCAGGCTGCCTGGCCTGCTTCTGCCGAGCCAGACTCCTGGGAGAGGAGGGAAGGCTGGGCCAGGCTCTTATCCCAGCAATGGGTGTCACCGCCATATGCAGGTGGCCTCCAGGGAAGAGGATGCATTTCCAGCAGCTCACACGTGCTTGAGGACGGAGCGTGTGTGTGCATGCTAAGTCATTCGCTGTGTCCAACCTTGTGTGACCCCACGGACTGTAGCTCACCAGGATTCTCCAGGCAAGAGTACTGGAGGGGGTTGGCAGGCAGATTCTTTACCGTTAGCGCCACCTCGGAGGGAGCACCCTCTGCCAACTCTTGTTCAAACCTGTCAGAATTGGGAGAGAGGACTCCCTTTTCTGAGCGAGCAGATGAGGGGCCTTCCTGCCCTTATGTGCGTCTCAGTCCCTCTGTCTGGCACACTCTCCCTGCCTGTCCACTTGTGCCCTGTGCCCTGTCCTCTGTGGGTAAATTAAATGCCACCTCACCCAGGAGGCCGTCCTCGATGTCCCGGGCCCAGGGTGGAACCCCTGTGTCTGTCTCCACAAGGCTCCTCCTGGCTGACTCTTTCCCCCTTACAGTGGCTGGCACACTGGGTTGGCTCTGTTTGCACACTTGACCAGAAGCCCCCTGAGGACAAGGACCATGACCATCGGCCTCACTGGGGCACCTCCAGCACAGAGCCAGGCACAGAGGATGCACTCAATAAATATTTGCAAAAGTATAAATGATTGAATTAGGGAATGAACGAATGAATGAATGAACAGACCAAGCAACAAATGCTGCAGGCCTGGCGGACAGCATTTCTCATGGAGGAGAGAAGGGGACCCAGGGGAGAAAGACAGACCACAGGCCACTCCTGGGTCACCAGGGCAGGCCATGCTCTCCGCTCCTCAGGGCACAAGCCAGGTAAGAAGCTCGTTCCATGGATGGAGCCTTATGTCAAATGTCACTGTCCATGCAGCCACCTCCAACCCCAGCCTTCACACCTTCCGTGAAGAGCTAATCCCACTCCGTCTCATGGTGGATTATCTGGGTCCCTGTCTCACTCCTGCCATCCTGTCTAAGACCTCCAGGGACCAATATCTGACCCAAACAGAAGGCTTCACACACAATATGTACCTACAGATTCTAGCTGAATGGACTCCAAACCCCTCAACCTGCTCTTTATAAACCCATATTGCTTACTGACTGCTCTGCCTCCTTCAGTCTACCTGCTCATGCAAACATCCAACCATCCATTCATTCATTCAGCATTTCCTGATGACCCACCATGAGCCAGGTACTGTGCCAGGCTCTGCAGAGAAAAGGCTCAGACTGCTTCCCAGCAAGAGGGCACAGGAACCCAAAACATCAGCCACAGAGACTGTAACATCTGAGTACTGCTCACTCACAAAAGGGTCAGGAGACCCGGAGGTTTTGGAGGGCAATGACCACATCTCCCTCGTAGCAGGTCTATTGTCAGGAGGACACCGGCACTCCCCTCGCCCCTACTCTGAACCTCTGTTGACACTTCCCTGCCAGACCCCGGGAACCCGTCACCCCCACAGTTAGGAGTGAGGGAGCCACTAGCGCACAGCAGAATGCCTTATCCTGGTGACATGCAGCCCCACAGAGCAACCTTCCCAGGCCGAGAACAGCAAGCCTGGGGGTTGCATGTAGCTGACTCCCCCCAGGGCAGGGGCACCCACCTGCTCTCCCAGTGGGCGTCTCCCGTGTAGCAGGTCTGGACACAATAGCCCATCCCACCTGTTAGAACAGAGCCTCCACCCCCTCCACTCTCTGGAACCACACACCCGCACCTCAGCCTAGACAATTCTTGGCCTGGTGGGCCCCAGCCCCTCTGGGAGTCACAGCTTCCTAAGCATCAGCCGAGAAGGCTGGCCAGGTGGCCCCCTGCTCAGCTCCTCCTCTGTCCTGATTCATGCTGCTGCGGCCCAGCTGACAAGGAAGGGATCTCCCAGCCAAGCCCTGAGCCTGAACCTTCACCAATCACAGAATGGCTGGAGTTGAACTTCACTGATGCCGAACTCTAGGAGAGACATTAAAAACGAACGTTTCTCTCTTCACAAGCGAGAACATGCCTTTAGCGTGCATGGGTCCAGGGCCGTCAGCGGGCAGTTGGTCCGCCCCCCACCTTGGACAGGCTGTACTTGATCGTCACAATCATGACACCAGTGTCTCCCCACCCTTGCCTCAGGAGGACCAGAGTTACTTCCCAAGGACAGACTTTCGGAAGGCACAGAGCATTTTTCAGCTTCAGAAGCTTGGTGTGGAGGCACAATCTAAACAAGCAGCAAACAGCATTCAGAAGCACCCACAGTCAACGGCCCGGTGGCTAGTGAAATCTTTGGGGCCCCAGAGGAATCTCTTTCCTGGGACTCTGTATGACATGATACATGCTTTCCACTGCCAAAGGTGAACTGTGTCTTATTCCAAAAGACCTGAAGGCCCAGGAGCTCCAAGGTGGTACTTCCTCAGTTACCGATCTGTGATACAGGGCAATTATAAGATTACTGGGAGGATCAGTTCAGTCCAGTTCAGTTGCTCAGTCGTGTCTAACTCTTTGCAACCCCATGGACTGTGGCATGCCAAGCCTCACTGTCCATCACCAACTCCCAGAGTTTACCGAAACTCATGTCTATTGAGTCGGTGATGCCATCCAACCATCTCATCCTCTGTCGTCCCCTTCTCCTCCCACCTTCAATCTTTCCCAGCATCAGGGTCTCTTTAAATGAGTCAGCTCTTTGCATCAGGTGGCCAAAGTATTGCAGTTTCAGCTTCAACATCAGTCCCTCCAATGAGCACTGAGGACTGATCTTCTTTAGGATTGACTGGTTTGATCTCCTTGCAGTCCAAGGGACTCTCAGTAGTCTTCTCCAACACCACAGTTCAAAAGAATCAATTCTTCGGTGTTCAGCTTTCTTCATGGTCCAATTCTCATATCCATACATGACTATTGGAAAAACCATAGCCTCGACTAGACAGATCTTTGTTGGCAAAGTAATGTCCCGGCTTTTTAATACACTGTCTAGGTTGGTCAAAACTTTCCTTCCAAGGAGTAAGCGTCTTTTAATTTCATGGCTGCAGTCACCATCTGCAATGATTTTGGAGCCCAAAATAATAAAGTCTGCCACTGTTTCCCCATCTATTTGCCATGAAGTGATGGGATTGGATGCCATGATCTTAGTTTTCTAAATGTTGAGCTTTAAGTCAGCTTTTTCACTCTCCTCTTTCACTCTCAAGAGGCTCTTTAGTTCTTCTTCACTTTCTGCCTTAAGGGTGGTGTCATCTGCATATCTGAGGTTACTGATATTTCTCCTGGCAATCTTGAGTCCAGCTTGTGCTTCTTCCAGCCCAGCGTTTCTCATGATGTACTCTGCATATAAGTTAAATAAGCAGGGTGACAATATACAACCTTGATGTACTCCCTTTCCTATTTGGAACCAATCTGTTGTTCCATGTCCAGTTCTAACTGTTGCTTCTGACCTACATACAGATTTCTCAAGAGGCAGGTCAGGTGATCTGGTATTCCCCTCTCTTTAAGAATTTTTCACAGTTTGTTGTGATCCACATAGTCAAAGGCTTTGGCATAGTCAATAAAGCAGAAATAGATGTTTTTCTGGAACTCTCTTGCTTTTTCAATGATCCAGCAGATGTTGGCAATTTGATCTCTGGTTCCTCTGCCTTTTCTAAAACCAGCTTGAACATCTGAAAGTTCATGGTTCACGTATTGTTGAAGCCTGACTTGGAGAATTTTGAGCATTATTTTACTAGTGTGTGAGAGGAGTGCAATTGTGCGGTAGTTTGAACATTCCTTGGCATTGCCTTTCTTTGGGATTGGAATGAAAACTGACCTTTTCCAGTACTGTGGCCACTGCTGAGTTTTCCAAATTTGCTGGCATATTGAGTGCAGCACTTGCACAGCATCATATTTTAGGATTTGAAATAGTTCAGCTGGAATTCCATCACCTCCACTAGCGTTGTTCGTAGTGATGCTTCCTAAGGCCCACTTGACTTCACACTCCAGGATGTCTGGCTCTAGGTTGGTGATCATACCATCGGGATCATCTGGGTCATGAAGATCTTTTTTGTACAGTTCTTCGGATGGAACCCAGTAATTTATGTAAAGTCCTTGCAGTGGCATCTGGCACAGGGGGGAGGAGCTCTATGTAGAGGCTACCGCTGCTGCCTGCTGCCTCTTCTTCTACCACCTCAGTGGCCGTCCATACATCCACACCGCCCAGTCTCCATCACGCCTACAACCAAGCAGTCCTGGGCAGTCACCATCCCCCCCACCGGAAGTCAGATGCTCCCCAGGCCTGTGTGGTAGTCAAGGGGTTAATCACCTTATCTTTTTTCTTTTAAAAAGTGTTTGCAGTTAATGAGGAAAAGTTGAACACCCCCATTTGAAATCTGGACAAAAGGCATGAGAAACAGGCCATTCACAGAAGAAATGGAATTTGGCTAATAACCATAAAAATGTCACTCCTGACTAGAAAGCAAAAAAGATTCAAAACAATAGCAAGGCTCCATTTTAATGTCGTTACAGGAAAGGCTATGCCCAGGCCTCGTGAGAACCCGCAGCCTTCTCCATGAGATGGTGGCGCAGCCAAGGCGGAGCGTGGAAGATGGTGAGGCCACCTTGCTCCAACCACAGCTTCCTTCCCAAGGAAGGACTCAGAGCTATGGTGCAAGTCTTGAACACCATCAACTGTGGCTTCAAGCAAGCCAGCCTGGGAGGGTAAGCCTTCTAGAAAGTGCTTTCCCAAGAAGAGGCCTCAGTGTGAGAAGACGAAGCTCACACTTTCGGCTACACCCAGAGGAAACTATTAGAAAGCATCGGAGTCCTGCCAAGGAAGCCAGTCTGCTGGGCAGTGGTTTGTGTGAGGTGGGTACGGCTGGACCCAACCATCGGCTCCACTTACATGGCCCCATGCCTGATGCCAGCCTGTCTCACCGTGCACTCTCCTGCTCCCATGGCTCTCTCAACTGAAGGCAAAGACCAAACCGCACCATTGTCCCTGTGTCACAAATAAGAATTCATACCAAAGGCTTCCACCAAATGGCCACTGTACTCTCACCCAATCTCACTTCCTACCTTCTCCTCAACTGCTTGGGGAGCGTGTCCCTACTCCATGCATAAGCTCTGGCATCTCCTCCCTTTTCACAGATGTGCTTCTTGAGGGAAGGGATGCACAGATGGTAGCAGGGGAGCAAAACTAGGGAAACCTCAGAGATCATCCAGCTCCTACTCACTTAGCCTGATGTGCCTATTTAACAGATAGGTAAACTGATGCCAGAAGATAAATCATGACCCCTCCCAAAGTTACATAGCAAAGTAGTAGATATGTGTCTGTATTTTACTTCCCTTAGTTACCTCCTAAGCAATCAAGAAATGTAGTAGGTGCTAAGTAAATGTTGCAGAGAAGGCAATGGCACCCCACTCCAGGACTCTTGCCTTGAAAGTCCCCATAGACGGAGAAGCCTGGTAGGCTGCAGTCCATGGGGTCACTAAGAGTCGGACATGACTGAGCGACTTCACTTTCACTTTTCACTTTCATGCATTGGAGAAGGAAATGGCAACCCACTCCAGTGTTCTTGCCTGGAGAATCCCAGGGACGGGGGAGCCTGGTGGGCTGCCGTCTATGGGGTCACAAAGAGTCAGACACTACTGAAGCAACTTAGCAGCAGCAGCAGTAGCAGCAAGTAAATGTTGGCTGGCTGACTGAGTGGATGAAAGAAGAAATAATGCACAAATAAATAGATGGGCAGGGCAACCAACAAATTCGGGAATGTCTTTGCCTCTGCCCCCTCAGCAGCCAAATAGGGGCCAGCAGCTACCAGAAGACTTCCATAATACACCTTCTACCACCAGATCCCAAACTCATCAATCTCTCTCTCTTTTTTTTTTTTCCATAATTCCTTCTCCAATCAGATAATATAAAATTAGACACTTGATTATATCATATCCTGTGTGTATTGACCATTCTTGGGGTCCATACAATCAGGAAGTCTGGCAGCCTGGGGCCTCCCAGCCTCTGCAGAGCTTGGAGCACGGCATGAAGCTCATGAACCAGCTGCTGCTGAGTCTATGCCACCCTCGGGGGTGTGAGATCCTCCCAGGAAGGCGGTCAGGGACTGCAACCAGCACTCCCGGGACGGAAGAAGCTCAGGATCTCCCCAAGTCTTTCCCGAGAAAGCAAGAAGAGCGAAGATGGAGCAGAGGCCAGAGATACCCCCCATTTAGAAACAGTCTTCAGGAGGCAGGAAAGAATGTTTCCATTCGCCTGTTCGTGTGTTTGATTTGCATCAAATTACATCAGGTTGATGTGATGTAACAAGACATCCCCCCATGAAATGCATAAATCAAAGCACCCCATAAATTTAAAGGAATAGAGCTCTTTTTCAGAAGTGGCTAATTACTCATAAACAGCAGATATTTTATTGCCGTTAAAGTCAGTAGCAGGTTTTTAATAGCCAGAGCGTTTTGTAACTCAAGCTTTTCATAACACAGGCCTGGGGAAGCCAAGCATTACCTGTTTGTAGCTCCCTGGAGTGTGACAAAGATTTGCCAAGGTAGATCACCTCTGAGGGGCCTCCCACAGCCACGCCCAGCCGGGGTATGTTACTGGCCCCACCACCACAGCTCTGCTGGGAGGGGGAAGCCAGCCCTCTGTCTGGGAAGGGGCTCCCCATAAATACCACTCTCACGCTCGTGACTTTTATTGGGATCTGGGACTTCTGCACACTCACGGGGCTGGTTTCCTGCCTGTACCACTGGGGAGCAGAGCTAACCAAGTGCAAACTCCTCCACCAACTGTAGACACTTGGACAGGCATCCATCTCCTTCCACCCACGCTCACCACTGTCCCTGCATGGGGGAAGTCCTCTCTTCCTCCTTAGTCCTGGCGTTTGAGTGGGATGCAGCCAAACCTCAGATCCTGATTGTGGGCTTCACTTGAGCCAAACAGAATATTCCAAACCCTGGCCTTGGTGATAAATTCAAGGCTCAGCACATGACCTAATAATGAGAGTGAGAGCTAGGGCTTGTTAGCGAGCTATCAGTGCTTCAAACACACTCCAGAGAGGTCTGGAGCTTTAGCAGCCATTTTGCTACCAAGAGTCTGAAACTGCTGATGGTGGAGATATAGCATTTTGGGACAAGTGCCAAGGAGGCAGAAGAGAGAAGTCAGCCGCTAAATAACATAATTTGAGCTCCTGGATAAAATGACACGTGAAGCTGAACTATTTACATACTTTGCATCCTGGTGCTTTAAGCTGGTTAGGGTTGGATTTTCTGTTACTTGAAACCAAATGAGTCTTCGTTGATGAAAGACCCCATCCTCTCTTCCAGTCCACCCCACGCCACCCCACCTCTCAGCTTCTCTTCTGCTCATCCAGTCCCCTGCCCAGAATCATGACAATTTATTCCCATCTTTGCTCTCTTTCACTGAGTTTATTCAAATCTAGATCTGGAACGTCCAGAAGGTTCCATGCACACCCTGAAGTCCCGAGCCACACACTGGCTTGGGCTCTTGTAGAACTGTCTGGTGTGAAGGAAAGAGGGAGACTGAGCCTTCTCCTACTTCCCCTGAACACAAAATAAGCCTCCACAACAGGCACCAAGAATGCCTTTCTCACCCTGCCCAGCTGTCTCCTTGCCATTTGCCAAGGGATCTGGGATTCCACCACTGGGTCTTTCCCACAGGGCTTTCCTTGTTTGCTTCAAGGAAAAAATGATTTTATCTGTTTGCTCATGATAGTTCAGAAGTCTTCAGAAAGTTTGTGTGGATTTCAAAGATTCTCTCAGCAGAGAGCTTTCGCACGTGCTATTCTTTCTATAGCAATCCCCCTCCCCACCATCGGCACCTTGCAGATCTACAGCCCAATGTCACTTTCCCAGGGGTGGCCCCCAGCTTCCTGAGATTCCAAAGATGCCCCGTAATCTGAGTGCTCAACCTACTGTACTAGGTACGCTCAATAAAGACGTCTACTGGCTGATGAAGGAAAGTGAAGCCCTGGAGTGCTCCGCGTTCTGTGTTCACAGAGCACCTCCTCACTTACCTCGTTCCCCTTGCTCTCCCTGCCCACCCGCACTGTAAGGATTCCTGGCGTCCTTTTCACTGTGCAGAGAGCCCCAGAGAGACCAGACTCCCACCCAGTGCTCCTGCTCCAAGCACAGGGCCCTCTGCAGCCTCCTGTGTGTGTGCCAGGGACACAAGGGCATCCGGGCACATGGAACCTGAAGCGGGGCATCCTGGAGCAGGCGGAGTAATAAAGGGAGAATGAAAATGAGCTGCAGCCAGGCCTCGTCCCCAGCCATCCCTGCGGCCTGGAGACAGTGTCCCTAGGCTGTCCCTTAGCCTTAGCTAAGCCGCAGGGTGGCCACCGGGAGCAATCCTTCCCCACCCGCAGCATGTACTCACGCCAGCAAGGAGGCAACCCAGGCCCCTGGCAAAGCACATCGGACCGGGTGGAGAGTGTGTCACCCAGGCCCTGGGAGACTTGCTCCGTGTCTGGCTTCAGAGGCCACACTCAGTCGGCTGGCAGGGAGTCTGGCCTCCCCTCGAATACCCATCATGTTCCTGCTTGTCCACTGGCCCACCTGCCCCCACCTTCCCGCCGCCCTTTGCAGCGACCACTCCCCTGCCCCATGCCCTGCCACAGCTGCTGTGGCTGGCAGCCCTGCTCCTCCTGGAGCCCCCGGGAGGGAACCCTGCCCTTGCCTGCCCTTCGCACAGGCTGGGCAGGCCTCAGTGGCTGGGGACAGATGAGCAAGCTCTACAGTGTCTGTCATCTCACTCCAAGAAACCCAGCTGGCCAGGGACCTGAGTGTGCAACCTCTGATCTACAAAATTGCTTGTTCACCCCCAGGATCCCTGGACTCCACAAGCCCCAGTGCCCAGCAGTAAGACAGAAAAGGGATTTCCAGATCCATTTCTTTACTCATTCATTCATTTACCCTAGAACAGAACAGCCACTGCTTTAATTTCTGCCTCCCCTATTACCATAAATTTTGTCAGGGTAGAAACAATGTCTCCTGCTATTGTTGCTATATCCCTGCATGCTGGGGCCACTGCAGCAGACCTTGTGAAATATACAGAATACTCAATAAATATTTATTGACTAGATGGAGGGACAAAAACAAGGATGGATTGATGGATGGATGATGGATGGATATTTGGGTAGCTGGATGGATTGATGGAAGGATGGAAGGATAGATATGTAGATGGAAGGATGGATGGAGTGAATTAGCATCTCTATGTGTTAGGTAATATGAGGACTGTGAAGATGAGCCTGGAGGAGTCTCCTCTAAAAGAGACAAGAGTCTTGACCTGATATCAATACTGAGAGCAGGAAAAATACAGTCAGTGCCCCAAGGGAAGTAGTACTTCGAGGAGGTGTCAGTTTAGAGAAAGGTGAGGGTGGGGGGGTGGTAATCAGAATCCATCATATATTGCTTAACGTCTTGTAACGCTCTTCTCTGGCAATAGGGTCTTCAAGCTTGCCAGGCATCGTTAGTCCTTTCTAGGAAACTAACAGTCTTACTGAGGACAGGGACTGCTCTATCAGGGATCTTTCCAGTGTATTTTCCTGAGACTTGGATCCATTTTAAACCTCTGGGGTCAATGGGTCTTGTCTTCAGGGGTTTTTCTTCAGAGCTCTGCTGCCTAAAATCCTAAACTCTCCAGTAGCTCAGGGTCCCTTCACCTGTTTCAGAAAATTAAAAAAAAAAAAAAAAAAAAGCCGTGTCCCAGTTGCAGGCAACACAGATCCCTTCCCCATGCTTTTCACCACCGAGCTGCTTGGCAATAAAACCACCTTCTCGCTTTTGCCGTGTTTTTGTACCCCTGCTAATATTTTTTTAATTAATTCACTATTTTTTACTTTAATGCATTTAAAAAGAAACTATATCATTACCCTAAATGGAAATTTGTATCGCTTGCTCTAAATTAAAGGTAATTATAAAAATAAATAAAATGAGAACAATGTTATTAAATTCTGGCTGAGCACTGCTGCCTGCAGCAGGCTCTGGCCTGAGGCCTGCTCTCTCTTACAGAGGGAGCTGACAAGGGTAGAGGATGTTGGGGACACACAGGAGTCAGCGGGGCTTCCCCCTGGGGAGCTGGGGGCAGTGAAGAGTAGGTCTCTCACCCTGTGATCTCCGCTAGTTGATGGGGGAGTCCCTGTATCCCCTGAAGTTGCCGTGGACACCCCAATGTCAGGCTTCTCCGTGGTCCACACAGACCCTCTTTATCCAGTGAGGACCTTCAGATCAGAGTTGATAAGAACTCCCTTTAGAAGTTCTGGGTAAGTGGGAAATAAACTGACCTTTCCTCCCCATTAAAGAAAAAAAACTTAATTTGAAAATATACTCCTCCCTTCTCTGTCTCTTGGGCCTTCCACATTCCTGTCTTTGACCTTTATTGCCTCCAAAGCCCATGAATGCTATCTGGGTCATGGGTCTGCTCTTTGTTCCTGGGAGGACAGGGTGCCCTGGCTCTCCTGAGGCCTTGGCCAGTGACTGGCCTCCAGGCCCTTCCCTGGGGACCTCATCATGAGAGATGCCTGCTCCCCTCCAAGTTCACAGGAGAGAAGAATCCTGTGTGTTGCAAACACTGGATTCAGTTCACAAGCGAAGGACAGACTATGAAACCATCCAAAAAACAAATACCTATGATCAACTTAAGCATGGTCAAAATCTCCTGGCACCCAGAATCTGGCCCTAGTGGGTGATCTACAGGGTTTCCTCTGAAAAAGCAGAGAAGGACTGAAAATAGCAAAGCAGTTCTGAGACTGGATCCTGAAAATTTACCTTGGTTTTTCTCTTTCATGAGAGGAACATTTCAAATATCAGTGAAATCTTTATAAGAACAACTAAATAGATGAGTTTTAGCTGCACAATGAACCATGCTTTTTTCCTCAAAGGGTGAAGGAGAGAATTTAGGATGTTTTTTTAAAAGATTTTGTTTTTCCTGATATTGCCTGAGCGATGCTTCTGACGCTGGAGATTATCTGTGCAGCAGTCGGGCTTGTTGTAATTAACACACAAGTAGCAGCTCCACTTCCTAGTAATATATTTTCCTAAGACTTTGATGATGCTGAGAGATTTTGAATCCCACATTGCAGACTTTGAAGAAACTGCATTGGATAGAGACACCTTAGATGAAATTGAAAATAACTCGAGTTTAATATGCCGCCCCAGGAGCCTTGTGGAAAGAACGGGTTAAAGATATCTGAGTGCACTGTGGATCCGACTGCAGGAAAGTTGGTCTTGCGGGGCCTGCCAAGGCGCAGAGCTGTGTGATTGGGCTTCTTCTTTGGGGGAGCTCTGGCCCCTGAGTGTCTTCTTTGGTCTCAAACATAAATGACTTCCTTAAAGGATTTAATTAATTCTTAAATGTGCACAGAGCCCATGAGCACAAACATTAACTTGTTAGCAGCATTAAGCCAGATTCTGTTCTCAGCCACTCACAAGCAGTTCCCCGTGACATCTCTGGTAGTATCACATGCAGTCTGGGTGCCCAGCACCCTAGGTACCCAGCTTCTGCGAGGACCAGGCGGTGACTCATGTTGGGGCCAGCAGCACAGTCTGGCCTCTGCTCAAGAAGAAGCACCGGAGAGAACTCTGTCCCCTCTCTGCTCTGCTTTCTTTCCTCTCCACTGAGCTCCCCGGGCCACTGATAGCTTCTCCGTGCCTGGCAAGGACACCGAGGAGCAGAGGGCACGTTGGGAGTCCTGCTTGGATGGGGCGGGATGGGGCAAGCTGCGGTGAGCAGGCTCACGCCAAAGCCTCCCCAGATGTGAGCACGTTAGGAGAGGGAACACATTGCTTCTTCTCCGACCCAGGCCAACGGCGCCTTCTCCAGGAAGGCCCTGCCCTCCTGCTGCCCAGACCTCACACTGTGGCCTCATTTACCCAGCCAGTTCTCATCTTATCTTGTTCACCCAAGTTTCCTTTATGCTGTCTGTCTTGGGTGCAATCTGATTTAGAACAACAGAAACAACATTTACTGCCTATAAAATAGGCCACACACATGCACGCACGTGTGTATATGTACATGCGTGTGTGTCTTTCATGACAATATCTGCTGCTGGCAACAGATAAAGAATATTCTTATATGTAGTATTGGAAAGGCTGTAAGTTGGTAGTATTTTTTTTGGAAAGCAGTTTGGCATTACATATCAAAAGTCTCAAAAATATTTATAACCTATGACTCAGTTTTCCACTCCTAGAACAAACCTAGAATGCTATCAGTGACGAAGACAAAACTGTACTGAAATGCTACTTCTGGCAACAAAAAACAGAGTTGACCTAAATGTCCGAGAGTAGGAGAATGCTTAAATCAGCGCTGCTACGAATACAATGTATTGAAATCATGCTTTCAAAAAATATTTCAGAGGATGGGAAAATGCTCAGGAAAAAAATTTAAGTGAAACAGAAAACTATGATTACAGTTTGATTCTAATTCTGTAAAAGAAAAAATACATATATGTATATAAAACAATGAAAGGAAATATAACAAAATCTTAGCAAACAATTATCTTTGTGGGGGCGGGATAAGATTATTTGTCTTCTAATGTTATTATATATTTTCCAAGTTATTTTATGGGCATGTGTTTGTTCTTCTAAACAGAAAAGCATAAAAGTTATTTTTGAAGAGAAAGCTGAAATGAAAGGAAACCTACCTCCATTCAGCAAACATCAATCTGCAACACTTTTTTTAAATTTGGGGGCTATGTACATTTAGTTGGATTAGAATGAAAGAAATGAGTTTAAAATAATAATGAGCTGTGTAATGATGGAAGTGTTTTAATTGCATACATTTGATTATAGGGTGGTTCTCAGAAGTGGAACTTTAGGGATGGTTGTGAAGGGAACAGGTAGTTTCCTAGATGGCCCAGGCACATCCTCCCCGGGGAACATCCCCTCCACCTCCCACCTCTGTCAGTCTCCAGCCACAGGGCCGAGCACAAAGCCACGTTCCAAAACATAACAGAAGTAGACAAATGAAGATGTACTCTCATGAAGAAGTGGACACGAGCTTTTTTTCCTGGGATATTTGGTGATCCTGTAGGTCTGGTACACCTTGCTGTAGGCCTTGCTCTAGGAGTGGAAAACCGAGTCATAGGTTATAAATACTTTCAAAGTATTTTCTCTCCTGGAATATCTGGATTTTTACAACAAACCCCAGAAGACTAAATAAATAGTCCCCTTAAGTTTAGCAATCATTTACGAAGTGCTCACCATTTAGATTCAATGGAGTGAAGGGCTTTAGGATGATTTCCTCTCATCCATGTTACACCCATGACACAATGTGAACACATGAATGCGTATTACCAGGAGAGGCTGCCTTCTCCAGAGAAGGGAAGAAATTACACGGTGAGTAGGTCAAGGATGATGCCTACAATTTTAGGAAAGATCATCCCCTAGCAACACTTCCTAGCCTTCAGAAAGGATGACACAATATTCAGAAATCTACTGTAACAGGCCACAGAATAAGATCCACATGCACATTTTGATAGATATCCAAAAGGCCTCTAACAAAATTAGGGATTCATTTCTGATTTTTTTTTAAATGTTTGGTAACACAAAAGTAAATCCATCAAAATACCTATCTCAAAAAAACCCCAAAGCATGTTTTATGGTAAAACACTAGCAGCATTTTCATCAAAATTTAAAACAAACTAAAGATGTAAAGATGCCCTGTCACCACAGTTCTTGAATATTGTTACAGAAGTTTGAGCCAATGCAACTAGCCAAGAAAATCAAGTAAGAACTATAAATATTAGCAATAAGAAATGATCATTACTTTCCTATGGTATGTTTGACCATCCAGAAAACTCCATTGAATATTAAAACTCCGAGAGTCAATATTTTTAACACAAATAGCAGTGGATTGTTTCGAGGTGGCAAACTGGCCTTATCTACTCTACTTCTCGACCACTCCTAAATCCTAGAAATGGCATACAATTTTTCATATAGAACAATTTCTTAATGGCTTTGGAAAATAAGAAAAAGAGTCGCCAGCATGAAATTTTGACATATTCCTGGAAGATGGAAAACAGATGGGATCAGATTGATAGGAGGAGACCAACACACTGTAAGGAAACAACTTGAAAGAAATGAATTGATCCAGAGAAACCCAGGACTGAGGGAAAATACAGCAGCAGAAGAGAATCGCATCCCCAAAGCCAAGCACCAAATGCCACCTTATGAAGACATGGTGCTCCTGGCCTGAAAAATCCCCTAGGACTTGAAAAGAAGCAGAGAAGAGCTTGAAGCAATTTCTGAGAGAGTGAAGAAGAAAATAGAAATGCTGCCCTGCTAGGAAGGCAAAGACCCTGAATCTCCCACTGAATGAATGAACACCCAGTGGATGGGGACAGGGTGGGGAGGAAGGCAGGTAAGTCACAGCCTGCCCCCTCCTTCTGCCTGCCTACCATACACTGCACATCCTTATGGGGAATCCAACTGCCCTGGAGCCCTCCTCACTAAGGAGCCAGCAAGCATCCTTCCTGCTCCATGGTGAGGCCTGTGGAGTGTGAGACCAACAGAACCTACAGAACCACCTGCTAGCTGCCCACTCCGTCCCGAGTCCTCTTCTCATAAACGTAAGTTGACAAGATGCTCACTAGACATATGACAGAAGCTCAAAACACACAAAAAAAGAAGGATCAAGATGAACCCAAAAGAAACAAAAACAATTTAGGGAACAGGAAAAATTGAACTTAAAATTCTCATTAATATATTTAGAAAGAATAAAGAGAATACTGCATCCTCTAAGACAGTAATACTACCAGGAAACAGAGTAATCAGAGAAGAAAAAATAAAGATGCTGCAAAATCAATTCTTCACTGCAAATATTTTTTAAAAGTCAATTGAAAATCTGAAAAAATGAATATACATGGTCCAGGCCATATTACTAGCATGGAAGATAATGTTGAAAGTAGCACCAAAAAAGAAATGAAAGAAAGAAATGGAGAGAAAGGAGAAAAATTAAGAGACATGGAGGTACAATTCAGAAGGTCTAATATCTATCTAATAGAACTTTCAGAAAGAAAATAAGCCAATAAATGTTTAAGAAATAATGATGGTGATAGTAGAAAAAGAAAATGTCTGTAGAATGAAAAAATAAAAACCAATTAACTTTGAAAGAATCCTTCAGACACTGGGAAATTTTCTGAAGAAAAAAAAAAAAATCATATATTGTCACATCCAAAGAAACTTCCAGACTCAGAGAAAAAGACAAAAAGTAGAGAAGTAAAGAGAAAGAAAAGAGAAAACAAACAGCTTACCCCAAAAGGAGTGAGAGTTGATTTGTCATCAGACTTGTCATCAACATTAGATGTCTCAAAACAATCAAAGAATATTATCAGGGGCTGAGGAAGTTATTTTGAACCTAGACTTCTATATATAGCATTGAGTGAAAGGTAAAATTAACACATTTTCAAACAGAAAAGGACTTAGACATCTCTGAAGAAATTAATACAATAAAGAAAGCAAAATTTTTAAAGTGCACCAAATGTCAGGCAAATTTTATGTTTAAATCTAAATAATATACAGCACATAATGCTGTTTTTAAAAGTCTAGAATTAAAGTCACAGATCATTTTAACATGAAAGGAGGGGGGAAGGGTGTGGGACTGGGACCAGATGATAGATCAGATAAAAAGTGAAAGCATGCTAAACTTCTAGTTTTGTTGAAGGGAGACAGTGGATGCTGAATGCACACATGGATGTGCAGGCACACACACACACACACACACACACTTAAATGTAAGAAATGAAATGTTACCATTATATGACTATATCCCAGGTATACAGTTTCTAAATCAGAAAATAAAAGAAAATGTAACAAATAAAATTTGATTCATACAATGAAAGGGAGAAAATTAAAAAAAAAAACAACTTGATATAGTAACAGACAACATAAGGTAGCAAGAACAAAACCACAGATGTCAGTAAACTTAACAAATGTTAATGGGTTAAAATCATAAAAGAGAGGGAAATATTAGATATTTGGATTAGATTAAATATATGTCCACAATTCCCCCAGTTTTATGCTCTTTGTGTGAGAGCCAGCTTACACATGAAAGTTGAAAATATAGGAATGGAAAAAACTCAAATGAAACAAGATTAATGAAATAAAAATAGGTAATGCAATATCAGTATCAAAAAGATATAATGTAAAGGAAAAATACTAAAAAGGTAATGGAGGATTTTTATGTCAAAAAGGGGGTACAGTCTATTAGAGATGCAAGAAATAGTCATAGTTAACTGCATAGTTCTGTGCAATTAACAACAAAGCTTTAAAATACATCATGCAAAAACTGGAATAATATAATACCAACTTTAAGAAATCCATCAAGGGAATTGTTTCTACATCTTCCTCAAGTAGTCATAGGAAAAGTAGATCTCTTCAATAAATTTAAAAATGAGTGTAGTGACAGATATCCATACACAAAAGAAAACATGAAATCTTTACAAATACCCATGAAACATTTCAAAGATGTTACATGTATTAGACTACATGTACTTCAATAAGATTCTATAACATAGAAATCAGATTAATCACATTAATTAAAAGAAAAACAAAGTGATAACAAAAAAAAAAGACACCTTTTTTTAGGATATGGCTATGGCAGTATTCAAAAGAAACTTTATAACCTTAAATGTAATGAATGAATAGAGAGTGAAAAGAATTGAAAACAAATGAACTAAGCCTTTAGTTCAAGAAGCTGAAGGAAAAAAATAAAAATAAACCCAAAGAAAATCGAAAGAAGGGATTAATAAAAATAACAGCAGAAACTAATTTAAGAGAACATCCTCCTTCCCCTGCCCTCGGGGGTGGGGGAAGACTCACTAAAATCTGGTTCTTTGAAAAGACCAAGAAAACAAACTTGACAACGTGGATAAGAATAGAGAGAGAATATACAAATAAACATTAGGATTGAGAAAGGGTAAATAAATTCAGATACAAAGGGGACTTAAAAATTTAACAGAATATACAACTTTATATCTTTCACTTGAAAATCTACATGAAAATGAATCATTATCTTTAAAAATGATCAGATACGACTCAAAGAAAAGCTAAATACCTGAAGAAAATATAACCATAGCAGAAATTTAAAAGATAATGAATAGTTACATCAAATGAAAAGACCCAGTTTTATGCTCATAGTTTACTAGACCTTCAAAGGAACAGATTATCTCTCTGTTTATAAACTGTCCCAAGAGCACAGAAAAACAGAAAACTCCACATGTCCTTCTCTGAGACTAGGACAGGGCTACTAGGTACAGACAGAGGAAAAAGAGAAGTAGAAGGATGAGGACTAAGAGGAGAAAGAGGAGGGAAGGAGAAAGAAGAAAAGGAGGCTTACCGGGGTACTCCAGGAGCAGGAGGAGGAGGAGGAGCATTGGGGAGGAGGGAGCAGGAGGAGCAGGAGGGAGAGAAGGAGGGGAGGGGAGGAGAACCAGGAACGGCTAATAACAGAACTACTTCCTATAGAAGCTGTAGGACGATCTCACTTATAAACACCAACGTAAATACCCTAAACAAAATACTAGTGAAATGAATCTGGTCATATATTAAGATAATAATTCATCAGAGAACAACCAGAGTTTACTCCTATAATTCAAGAATCATTCAACAAAAGAAAGCCTATTAGTTTACCATATTAACATCTTACAGGAAAATAACCATATTATATCAACAATGTCCCCAAAACACTTGATAAAACTTAACATTCCTTCCTAATTTATAAAAAGGTAAATGGTCTATATCACACAATGTGTTTGATGACAAAATATTGGAAATATTTCTGTTAAAGCTAGCAATAAGACACTCTCCAAGAAGTTTTAGCCAACGCAGACAATGTGATTTTTAATGAAGAAAAAGAAAATATGATATACAATTATTGACAAGGAACAGACAAAACTGTCACTATTAGCTGAAAATTACTATACCCCCCAAAATCCAAAGAATGAAGTATAAAATTGTTGGTACTAGTAAATGTGCTATTAGAGGTGAAAGGTAAGATAAATACACTGAAAATTATTGTTCTTCTTATACACTAAAAGCCAATTATAAATGATCAGAGGAAAATTTTAAACACTCGTAAATAAATATAATAAGAAATGGGTAAGACTTACGTGAAGTAAAACATACAACTTTATGGAAGGGCATAAAATAGAACCTGAATAAATAAAGATATACCATGTTCATGGATGGAAAGATGATATTGCAATATTGTAAATATGTAAACTTTTATGAAATTAATCTATAAATCTAAGTCAAATTGCTGATAGGATCAGTTGCTAATATCAATTGCTGATATCAAATTTAACAAGTGAAATCTAAAATTCATCTAAAAAAATGTGATAACTGCCAAGTAAATTGTAAGAAAGGAGAATAAGGAGAAGGCATGCAAACTATCAAATCAAAGTGTAGTAAAACTATAGTAATTGAAATAATATGGTCATATATAGAACTAGGCAAATAAGTCAAGAGACCAGATAGAGAGAACTCCCAAAGAGACATGTGGTTATGTCTCTTTGACATGGTAATGTGGATAAAGGTAATGACTCCAATGTAGTGAAAGAACAACCTGATGAATAAATGTACTGGGATGATGGAGATTTCCCTAGTGGCTCAGTCCGTAGAGTCTGCCCGAAATGTGGGAGGCCTGGGTTCAATCCCTGGATTGGGAAGATCCCCTGGAGAAGGAAATGGCAACCCACTCCAGTACTCTTGCCTGGAGAATCCCCTGAGCAGAGGAGCCTGGTAAGCTACAGTCCGTCCACAGGACTGCAAAGAGTCGACTAATGTGACTAATTTTTGACTTTTCACTTTCACTGGGACAATGGGCTACCATTTAGACAAATATTTCACATGAAATACTTCATACAAAAATATTTTTAAAACTAGAAAACCATCTATAGACACAGAGAACAGACTTGTGGTTGCCAAGTGGTAAAGGGGGAGGGAAGAACTGGAAGTTTGGAGTTAGCAGATGTCAACTATTATATACAGGATGGATAAACAATAAGATTCTACTGTATAGCACAGGGAACCAGGGAGCTATATTCAATATTCTGTGATAACCCATAATGGAAAACAATATGAAAAAGAATATATATATATATATGAATCAATTTGCTGTACAGAGAAAACTTAACACAACATTGTAAATCAACTATACTTCAAAAAGTTTTTTAAAAAGCTAAGGAGTTATTGATAAAAATTAAGAGAATTTTCTCCATAATCTTTGGTAAAGAGGGCTCAAATGATAGTAAATCTTTTAAAACTTTCTTCTGCCACACACATACACACAAACTATGGATGTTGATATCTAAAGAGCTCTTTTATATCATGAATGCAAAGAATAAATAATACAATAATATAAATTTTTAAGATAAAAATTTAAGAGGACATTTATAAAGGAAGTGGGAAGCTTATGAAAAGACAAGGAAAATTCATATATAATTAAAATATTTTTGGTATATCCTATTGCCAAAAGCTAGAACTTTATTTCTCCATTGTCAGTAAGACTGCTCTCACTCACTATCTGCATAAAAGTAAATTGGTGCTCCCTTTTTAGAAAGCAATTCAGCAATATCCATGAAAATTTCACTTAATACCACTTGTAGGTATCTCTAATAGAGAAATACACGTGCATGTTCCAAAATGTTATTGTAGCATTTCTCTAATTGGAGAAAGAATGGGAAAAAGAACTTTTTTACATTTGGTATGTAATTGTGTAAATACAGACAGAGATACATCAATCCACTATACTCACTATCTGGGCAATGGAGTAGAACTGGAGAAGAGGTGAGAGATTTATTTAAATAAAATTTTCACTTTTCACTCTATATTTCTCTAATGTAATTCTTAAAACTTGTTTTATTTATATAAAAACAAAGTAAAAATAAAAATAATTTTTCTATATAGTCTATGGGGCTTCCATGCTGCTCATATAGCAAAGAACCCTCCTGCAATGGAGACTTGGGTTCAATCCTTTTTGGAAAACATAATTTAAAACCTTAATCATAATAGGCAAACCATGTGTGCAATGTAGAGATATAAAATTTTGCCCTAATAATATAAATCTAAATAAATACTTGATGGATTAAAGATTTATATTAAAAAAAATAAGACCATAAACACATAAGAAGGTAAATGTAGGGGTATATTAGTATACTAATAAAATAACAGGGTATGAAATTATTTTCAAAGCATGACACTAGAGACAGCAAAGGAATAGACTGAAAGGTTTGATCACTTAAATCCCTTTATCTCATCAAGAAACACGATGTACAAAATTAAAAGGCACATGAAAAACCTGGAAGAAATAATTACAAGAAATGCAAAAGACAAAGGGTTAATATCTTTTGATGTATGAAGAGATCTTACAATTCAAAAGAAAATTCAAATACCCAGAAAGAAACCACACAGAGGCCACTAACAGGTAAATCATCAACTATAGACATCTCATTAAACACCTATCTATAGATACAGATATAAAGGTATGTAGATTAACAACTACATAAAATACAGATATACGTATATATGAAGTTCAAGAAATGAAAAGTAAAATGAAATATTTTCCATATCAAGTTGCTATTATTTTGCTAGATAATACTCAGTATTGGTAGAATATAAGGCAAGAGGCACTGTTATAATTTGTGTATGTTGGAGGGGGAGGTAATAATTTGACATAACATTTCTGAAGAGCAGGGCAACTTGGCAACAGGTATTAAAACCTTTAAAATATTTCCTTTAACCCGGCAATTCCACATCTAGCTATTAAACCTAAGGAAATAATTAAGAATGTGTACAAAACTTTAGCTAAGATAAGGTTCATCAAGGTGTGATTTATAGAAGTGTGACTAGATTGCCCTTCTTTCTTGCCTGCTGACAAGGGAAGGAGAGGAAAGTATGGGGAGACCAGGGATTCAGAAGAAGAAAACCAGGCAGGATGCCTCCCAAGGATGACTACATTAGAAAAGAGAGCTCTGCAAGATCAGGAGGTCTCAAGATGCTCTTTCAGCAAAACAAGATGTAAAAGTTATGCAAACCTCATGGGTAGACATGTTGTAGGTAACAGGAAGCAAACTCTCCAAGTTCAAAACCTCTGTCTTTTATATTATTCAATCATTTGCTCATCCTCCCAACAAATGTTTATTGAGCAACTGCCTTATGCTAGGTATTGTCAGAGACGGAGGGATAGATAGAAAGATATTGGTGGATGAATGGATAGTTGGATGGATGGATAATTAACGAAGAAGAGAAAAACAGATTGCAACTCAGATGTGAGGCCACGAAGATGTCCTCCTTCTACTTCCTTGCTCCATCCCCACAAGCATCCTTCTCAGCTGCTGAAATTAGCAAAAGAGTGAGTAGTGCCCAGCTCTCAACAGAAGTCAAGAAGATTTTGATATTAGAAGGGGGTGATGATATTTTAATTCCTGGAGAAAAGACCACAGCCTGAAAAAAATAATACAGATGGAGTATTGGAGAGAAGGGGTTAAAAGGATGAGGGTCTGATGCGGTGGGGATAGCAGGCAGAAGAAAAGGCTGAGGATTGACCCACATGGGCAGAGTCTGAACCAGATACCATGCTTTCATCACAAATGGTACAGAAGAATCAACACCATGAAAGAGTTGGGGCAGTGAAGACTTTGAGAGGCTAGTTTTCCTAGGATGCAGATTTTTATTCTCTTCCCCATGGTCTGGGTGGTTTGGATACAATCACTGGAAACCTAGAGTGAGGAACAGATTTAACCTCTTCTAAATCACGTGCTCGCATGTGTATATGCACATGTACACACATCCACTCACAGCAAAAGGACATAGTCCACCTCCCTTGTATCTCCAACTCTGACCCAAAGGCAGGCACCTGAGACCCCACCAGGATCTGCTGAGGCAAACATTCACAGTGCATACCAGGTCAGGCAAAACAATGCCGCTAATTCCATGACTGTCACTTTCCATCACCCACAGAAAACTCTGGCCAACCTTTTATAAGTCAATGCCATGAGAAAAAAAAAAAGAAAACCATCTAAATGCCCACCCACAGATCTCAATTAAATAAATAAATCATGATAAACTTGTGCAGTTGTTTTTGTACTCATCAGAAGGGTATAGAAGAATATATTAAGCTTAGCGGCTGATTATAAAATAGGCTAGGAAGAACAATACCACCTTGAGTACAATGAAAAAAAGCAGATAAGCATAAAATAATCTGAGAGGACACACAGCAAAGAGTCAACATGGGTGATCATCAAGGGATTTCCACTCCCTTCTTGCTCATCTATATCTTCTGATTTTTTTCAAAGTAAGATTGCATGTAAGGATAAGAAAAATTAGCAAAATGTACACAGAAATGAAAAGAGATTGTCAGCATCCAAGGCTCCATCTAGCTCATCCGTTGGTCACAGAGGACATGTTAGGCCAAGAAAATATACAGTGGGGCGTCAGTTGGTTTCCTAGTTCCAGAGGCTCTTTATCTAGTCACCTGCAGTGTTCTAGGTTATGAGTCAAGTGACAGGCACAAGGGAGGAAACAACTTCTGAGCAAGCCAAATCTTTTCTCACCCAAGACACTGGCAGGTCTGGCATGATGGTTCCCCAGCAGAAACCTTGGGGCTGACAAAGTGCTCCATCTTCCCCGTTAGGCTTCTGTTGGCCACCATTTCTTTCTAGATCATTTAGGCAAGAATACTGGAGTGGGTTGCTATGCCTTCCTCCAGGGGATCTTCCACCCCAGGTATCAAACCCAGGTCTCCCACGTTGCAGGCAGATTCTTTGCTCTCTGAGTCACCAGGGGAACCCTGATCATGTAAGAGACACACATTTTTTTCAAAGATACTCACCATGAAGAGATTTCACCTAGCAGGAATTTATAGGGCAACACCAACAAATGGTGAAGGTCTCTGATTTAAGTGAGCACATTCACTACAGAACCTTGTTCACTGGAGACAGTCCTGCAGTCATTCCATAGTCATCTACCAAAGGTTGCTGCATCAGGTGGTAAAGAATCTGCCTACCAATGCAGGAGACCTAAGAGATGTGGGTTCGATCCCTGGGTCAGGAAGATCCCTTGGAGAAGGAAATGGCAACCCACTCCACTATTCTTGCCTGGAAAATTCCATGGACAGAGTAGCCTGGTAGGCTACAGTCCATGGGGTTGCAAAAGAGTCAGACACAACTGAGAAGGTATGCACACATTGCGTCAGGTACTGAACTGTGCTGGCCCTGGCACATGGCCCAGTCCTGAAAAGGAAGACCGGGAGCACATTCCCTTGGTATGAAACGGACCTAGGAAATGACCTCTATCACCACTAGATAATCCAAGTTTCCTCCATGCTCAGAGCTAAAGACACGCATTTCCTATCTCAGGTATTTATAGCTTTACAACTTGCCCTTCCTCAAGAGCAGAGTTCCCTTACATCATTCTTCTGTCTCTTGGCCTGGAGCAAAGGAGTCTAGATCTCACAGAAAATACTTTTGAGAGGCCATCCCACCCCCAGCAGCCCAACACCAATCATAACCCTGTGCCCCTGGCATTTGCTCCTCACTCCTTTCCTGATCCCATAACCACTTAGGACTCTCCTGCCTCCCACTCTCCTCTGTTTGGACTGTTTCTGTCCCAATTCCCATCATGGTTGATCAGTTGTCCACTTTTCTCTGCGACTCCATGAGATTGTAAGTTCATATGTTAGAAATATTTGTTCCCTTCCCATGCACTTTGCACATATCTCTCATGGAGCAAGTGCTCAATAACTCCTGACTTTCTCCGACAGGGATTCTCCAGGTATCTGATCGAAATGCTCCTCTTGGCGGGTATCCCCACATCCTCCCAAAAGTAGTGCCAATTTCCAGGGAGCAGAAAGCACAGGTGGAACCCACTTTGGGCACACAGTCTGATGGTGCTGGTTCGTTCTGATGATCTTCCTTCTAGACTACAACATTATACCCATGAAAACATCATGAGGAAGGTTGGTGAGAGGCCAGAGAGAGAAACACAGTCTTGAATGATCCAGTGCCCTTCAAGAAGTTTTCTCGAAAGCAGTGGCCCCCGGGCTCATCAGCCTATCCAACTTGAGCTAGGTCATGGTTTCCTGAAGTTCCTTTCAGTTCCACAACCTTAGAAGTTCACATACTAGGAGGACTTCAAAGTCAGGGAGCAGCAGTAAGGATGACAGCAACAAGGATGGCAACAAGGGTAACTAGCAACACTTCTTCCATTGCACTTAATACTCTTCTAAGTACCTTCACTGAATTGTCGTAACTCATTAAGACTATTTTACCATCACTATACCCATTTGATTTACTATCACTATACCCATTGGAAGGACTGATGTTGAAGCTGAAACTCCAATACTTTGGCCACCTGATGTGAAGAACTGACTCATTTGAAAAGACCCTGACACTGGGAAAGATTGAAGGCGGGAGGAGAAGGGGATGACAGAGAATGAGATGGTTGGATGGCATCACCAAATCAATGGACATGAGTTTGAGTAAATTCCAGGAGTTGGTGATGGACAGGGAGGCCTGGCGTGCTGCAGTCCATGGGGTACCAAAGAGTTGGACACGACTGAGCGACTGAACTGAACTGAACTGATACCCATTTTATAAATGAGGAAACTGAGGCATGGTTAAATAACTTGCCTAAAGTCATGGGTCTGATAACTGGTATCACTGGACCTGTCTCCCTGTGTCATGAATCTGCCCTCTGATCTTACACTACTCAAGTGGCCCTGCAGTTGAGGCAGCCAGAAGCAAAGGAAACTAATAGCTCCCTCCATCTTGCTGCCAGTAAGGAAACCACACCTGGGCCTGTCTAAACCTTTCCTCAGGGAAGGTCGGGGATCTCCAACCAGACTGGCAGCCCCTGGAGAGGAAGGCAGCCTCCCAGGTACCCAGACCCAGGTCTGCATACATGATAAGCTGGCCTCCCACAAGACAATGCTGGTCTGAAGGTCACTCCACAGGCCTTTTTTTGTAAGCCTAGCAGCAAGGAATGCAGGAGAGAATAAACAGTACTTGGTGGTAAGGAGATTTCAGATGAATGGCAGCAAAAAAGTAAGCCTGGGCCACTGGAGGGAAGGGCTGAAAGGATCAAGTTGCCTGAATTCACCCTTAAATTCCCATGAGTTCTTCAGCCAAGTGGAGATTCCATTTACATGAAACAGCAGATGTTCAGTGAGAGCCTACTATGTGACCACCCTGTCCCTGGAAGCACCAGCAGGCTCCCATCAAAAGCCTAGTGCAGACCCTTGCCATCAGGAGAGCATAGCAAGCCCGGGACAATCAGAAAGCAGCTGGACCCGGAGCCAGGAGACTCTGGCCATGAGAAGTGCAGCCAAGTTCAGAGGCAGACAAGGCTGCAGGAGGCAGCAAATAGTCTTCTTCCTGGGACTGCAGCTTTGCCTAACGCATTCATTTCATGAGCTTCAGTGAAGTGGACAATAACTCACTTGAATGTACATGCACCAACCCTGGACCAGCCTAAGAGGATGGTTTTCAGCAGCAAGAATCATACTCTGCAAGGTCTCCCCCCTGGACCTGACCAAAGACGGTCCTGATTCCCCAAATGTCAGAACCAGGAAGAGTTTCCTTTCTTATTTCTTTTTTAAGAAACAAGAAAAATAGAGAAACACATTCTGGCTCAGCCTTTGACCTTTGGCTCTCACTTTCCTTCTTTCAGCATTTTTGGGGGAAAGAGTTTGTATTTTCAAAGAGCTGCCTTGTCCTCTTTGCACATTTTCATGAAATGACGTAAAGAGGCAAATTCTAAAAAATATCTCAATACCGGAAAACGCAGGCCCTCTGAATGAGCCCGGCTGTTTGTCTATAATCACTTCAACGTCTGAGATGCCCAGACCACATATGCTTCAGAGGCTGGAACTAACAATATGCTCTTGATGCCATTTTAAGCAACTGCCAGCGAGCATCTCCCAGAGCCGCTCGTCAGCAGAGGTACATGCCCGCCTTGCCTCCCTGCCACCCTCCCTGTACTGAGTGCCCACAGAGCTGCCAGCAGTCCCGCCAGAGGCCAGAGGAGGCAACACCAAATGTAAACATTTATTCCTCGACTGCAAGGAGTCTGCTGGGCAGGCTAGGATTTGGGCCTCACAATAAAACCTTTGTCTCTGCAAACGGCAAAGGGGTAAGGGTCCCCTCCAACCCAGTCTGCAGGAGGGCAGGTCAGCATAGATCAAATGCTCAAACATTTTTTTAAAATTATTTTTTGATTTTCAAAAATTAACAATAACACACACACACACACATTTCTGCAGTAAGTGATCAAATCAGTGGAGTGATGTGAGTTGGTACGCTTTTGGAAAAGGCAGTGTGAGAAGAGGGTCTTCAAACTCACATCTACAGTTTGCATATGTTTGTAACACAGGAGCCTGCTGGAGGTTCCTCACAAGAAGGGAAAGAGAGAAGGCGGCTGAGAGTTAGAACAGGTTGTTACAAATGATCAGAGTCCCCACACACGTTAAGGATGAACACTACTTCCTCCTAAAAGAGTAAAACGAAATAGTCTTCTAGCCATGCTGAGACTGCCTTAGAAGTATTATGCTGTTACAGATTTCAAAAGGTTAGCTTCAATGAACCTGACATCAGTATAACCCAAAATAACCCATTCAAGAGAAAAGTAAGAAATAATTGCTGTTTTCTCTTTTTTTCCCCCTCCGCTATATTGCTATAATGATTTTGCATAACAGATTGAACAAAGTGCTGTTGTGACAGGTGGTAGAATTCAGCTAGTAAGCACCGAGACAGGGTTCAATTTAGTTTGTGAATCCTTTAATTGTTGTGCAGCTAATTAAAGAAGGTTCTTTACACTCGCAAGTGTTTACCGTTGCTAGTATGCATACATGAAAAATTAAATTGTGCCTTCAAGGGCTGAGAACTATAGAAAAATCATAGCTGAGGCTGCAACATGCTTACCAGCTCAAAATAGCTGCTTTTCACAATTGGAATTTGTAAAACTTTTTGCTAAGCAAATATAGAGCTAATTAGAAGTGTTCGTTGGACCAATTAACATTTAAATAAATAAGCCATATTGCACATTTCACAGTCTTTATTTAATGATGCTTCTAACTCTTTGGAAAGATTCTCTTAAGTACAAATAAGTTGTCATAAAAATGAAAGATAAAAATAACCCCATAACAGTATATGCTATTTTTTTCCTTTTGCCTTGAAGTCCTTTACAAAAACTCTGTACCTATTATTGAAGAAGGAGGAGGGGGGTGGGGGGAAACACACACACCTACCACCCACAAATCAAGGTCTTCCTTTCATCTTCCCGAGTTACCTTTCCCCTTCTCTGAATAGAAACAGAAAAACATATTTTATTACTATTTAAATTGTTATGATAATTCTGTTTACTTGCGGTTTTTACCCCATGATAGAAAAATCTGCTTTAGAAAATCCCACTTTAATCTGAGAACATGCGTAAGCAAGGAAATGAAGGAAAAGACCAAAAACAGCAGTGTCTGGGGAGTGCAGCAGAGAAAGCTGTCTGGGGAGTCCCTCACACATGTTTCCACGCAGAGCACTGGGGACACTGCACCCAGTTCTGGAGCCCACGCCCATTCCTGGGGGAGGCCAGAGGCCCTGGGAGATGGGGAGCCTAAGCCGGCCCCTGGAGTCCTTCTTTCTTACTCTCAAAGACCAGGACACAGAGATCAAGGGAACAAAACAGACAACCCAGAAGTTACCCCAATGGTCTCCATTTTTTACAAAGATGCAAAAGCAATTCAATGAAAGACAGTGTTTTCAACAAATGGTGCCGGAGCAATTGGATATTTATAAGAAAGAAAAGGAACTTTGACCTAAATCTCACATCTAATACAAAAATTAACTTGAAGCGCATCACAGGTTTCAGTGTGAAATATGAAACTATAAAACTTTTAGAAGAGAACATAAGAAAGAAATCATCAGGCCCTAAGTCTTGGGCAACAGCTCTCAGACAAGTCACCAAAAGTAGGAACTATAAAAAGTAAAATTGATAAACTGGATCTCATCAAAATTAAAAATTTTCTTCTGTAGCAGACTCTGCTAAGAAGACATAAAGACAAGCTACAGACTGAAAGAAAATATTTGCAGACCATGTATCGGATGAAGGACTCAAACCTAATATATATAAAGACCTCCCAAAACTCAACAGTAAAAAACAAATAACAGAATGAGAAAATGGGCAAAAGACCAGGCATTCATGAAAAGGATATAAAGATGGCAACACAAACATAAGAAAAGATGTTCAAAATCACTAGCCATTAAGGAAATATAAATTAAAAACAGAGTGATATACCACAACACACCTGCTAGAACAATTAAAAATAGTGACAATACCAAATACTGACCAGACTGCAAAAAAACTGGATATCTTATACCCTGCTGGCCCAAATGTAAAATGGTACAACCTCTCTGGAAAATAGTTTGGTAGTTTCTTAAAGAATGAAACATACACTTACCATATGATCCAGCAATCGCACTTCTGAGCATCTGTCTTACAGAAATGAAAATCTATTTTGACACAAAATCCTGTACTCTGTCATTCATAGCAGCTTTATTTGTAATAGCTAAAAGCTGGAAACAACCAAAATGTCCCACCAGAGGTGATTGTTAAACAAACTGTGGGCCAGCCATAGCAAGGAGCACGACTTAGCAATAAAAAGGAGCAGACAACGCAGCAACAGGGATGGATCTCACAGGCAACGTGCCGAGCGAAACAGGCCAAGGCCAAGGGCGCTATGATGCACAATTCCATTTCTATAATATCCTCAAACTGACAAAATCACCGCGATGAAGTGCAGATTAGTATTTGCTGGAGGCAAGAACGGTGGGGCTGGAGTGGGTGTAAGTATAAAGGGGTAGCATGAAGGAGAGCTTTGTGATGATGGACCAGCTCATCATCTTGATTGAGGTGGTGGTTACAGAGTCTGTGATCAAACGACATATAGAACCATGTGCACAGCGTAGTAGTGTCAGTTTCCTGATTTTGCTGTTTTACTGCAGTTACGGAGGAATTTAGCAATGGGGGAAACCGAGTAAGCGTACACAGGACCTCTCTGTACCATCTCTGCAGTTTCTTTTAAATCTATAACTATTTCTTTTTAAAAAAATAATTTTATTTACTTATTTATTTTTGGCTGTGTTGGGTCTTTTGTGCAGACACTTTCCAGTTGCAGCAAGTAGGGTCTACTCTTCACTGTGGTGCAGGGGCTTCTCTTATTGTGGAGCATGGGCTTCAATAGTGGCACGTGCGCTCAATTTTAGCAGTTCCTGGGCTACAGCACAGGCTTAATAACTGTGGCGTATGGGCTTCGTTACTCCAAGGTATGTGGGATCTTCCCAGATCAGGGATCAAACCCCTGTTTCCTGCATTGGCAGGCAGATTCTTCTTTACCACTGAGGCACCAGGAAAGCCCCATAATTACTTCAAAAGTTAAAGAGAAAGCTAAAGATTAAAGTTGAAAACCATGTGCTATTTTCTGTTTGTACTTTCTGACACCCTACACCTGGTCTATTTGTAAACTCTTAAATCCATGCTGAGACTCGGTCATCCACTTTCTCCACTGAGGGATTCTTCTCTCTCACGTTTGCTTATTTAACCTTTTGTAAAGATGAGGGTCTTCTCCGACCCCCTTCTCCAAGCCCTCACACCTTGCAATCACTGAGCGCTCTTAACTGCTGAGTTTGTGTCCTAGTACTGAAACAAGATAAACAAAGGTCAATTAACCTTCAAATAAATGAAGTAGATTAGTAAAGAATTCACAGAACACCAAGATCTAAGAGGTCTGAAGGAAATGACAATATCAAACAAAGAACTGAAAGCTGTTTCGCTTTGTTTTTTAACTTTATGTTTTGGAATAATGGTAGCTCATAGGCAGTTGTTAGGTATAATACAGAGGAATCCTACATACCCTTCCCCTGGTTCCCCCCACGGTGACCTCTGGCAAAAGGACAGCACAGCATCACAGCGAGGAGACCGACACTGGGACAACCCACCAACTTTATTCAGATTTCACCAGTTTTTCATACGCCCATTTGGGAGAGGGGTGTGTGTATATATTTAGTTCTATGTGATTTGATCATGTGTAGTTTGTTTGACAAAACGGAGATGAGGCTAGCTGGAGAGCCCTACACCAATGAGCGTTCTTTCCTGCAAACCCTCCCATTTATGGTGCAAAGGATGAGTTTAGACACTGTGAGCAGAATGTGCTCATGAATCACAAGATTTAGAAGGCAAACTTGGAGACAGGAACAGTCCCTCTTATCACCTAAGTCCCAACCACAGTTGTCAACTCAGACTCTGTTAGCCCAGCCCTGAAATAACAAGTAATAACAAATATCAAATGTTCAGGTTTTCCACCTTAGGGCCCTGGGTGGTGGAATCGCCAGCCGGCTCCTCCAAGTTCTGGCAACAAGCTGAGGAGCAAGAAGCAGGCTTGCAGAAAGACCAAGGCTTCTATCTGGCTGGAGGGTCACAAAGTCCCTTAAAGATTGCGCCCACAAAGCAGAAAAGAGGCAGGACTCATCCTATGAAAACCTCCCCTTTTCCCTAGAACCACTTTTAGATTCTCTTCTCAGAAACTGCTGCTCTGGGATGGCTGGAAATCTACATCAAGCTTCAGGATGAGAGATGGATGGAGGAGAAAAATCTGAAGAAAGTGCCAAAACAAAGTAAACCACAAATTTCTAGAACTTGAAATTTGATCCAAAAAATATAAGTCAAACGGAACATTTCCTTTCAAACTGGTTATTTTATGAACCCTAGAACACAGATCATGTGATGCCTCACTTGGAAGAAATATGACCATCCAGATTCCCTTCTACAGATAAAATCACCCTCTTGGCGTGAGGATGGGGGCAGTTACCCAGCATCCTTCTGCCTGAAGAACAGACTGGCATTTTCTGTGACTGTCAATTTTCACTTGATGAGAAGTTGTTTTTAAAAACAAAAAAAAAAAAAAAAGAAAGAAAAACATAATGAAATGGGCAGAGCAGAAAAGACATTTGGGGCACTGAAACTATTGTGTGATAGTTTCTAGTGTACATTGTAATGTACAATACTACAATGCTAGATACATGTCACTATACATTCATCTGAACGCACAGAATGTACAACACCCAGAGTGAACCCTAATGTACAGGATGGACTCCGGGTGATAAGGATGCGTCAATGTGGGTGCATCAATTGTAACAAATGTACCCCTCAGGTGCGGGATGTCCCAAATTAGGGAGGCTGTGGCTGTTGCAGGGACAAAGGGTATATGGGGATTCTCTGTACTTTCTACTCAGTTTTTCTTCATGAACCTAAAACTGTTCGAAAAAATAAAATTGATTAGAAAAACATAATGCAAACAAAAATGTTAAGTCATCATAATTCTTACATTCCAAATAAAACTGAACTTGCATTAAATAATAAAAAGTGCTTGGGAAACTGCAATGGAGAGAGGTAGATTCTTTAGTGCGTCTAAGACTCAGCACAGAGACACAACAGTTCAAGATACACTCCATCAGGCAGAAGCAAAGCTTGATGTCCAAAAGAACACAGTACTGAAACGTGGTCACCTGTAGCACTGAGAGGAACTTGGATGCTCTCCCAGCAAAGCATCCTGGGCAGGGGCAGCCCTCCTCAAGCAGATAACCCAAAGGTCTGGGTGACCCTGGGCCATCTTCCCACAGGATGAATTCTTGACCAGTCACTATGGCACATAGAGGGTCTGCATCCTACGTCTGCCAGCAGGACTGGGTTTCAACTCTAAACCACAGCCTGCTCATCCCAAACCAAACGGTCAACTTGGGTGTTTTACCGTAGATGTTGCAAACTGGAGGGGAAAAAAAAAAAAAAAAAACTGCCACATTTACATTTTAGTCACTTGATATTCCCTTTATGGTTTCCCGAAGTGACAATTTGCTGGGGTTTTTTAGACTATATGATTGTAGGGTCATAAAGTACCTGTCCCACGTTAGCTCCTTTTTTAAAAAAATCACTTTTATTAATATCATACCACAGATGACAAGAAAATTGGCAGCAATTAAGGTTCACCTAAGGTTTGTCCCTTCCACATGCAACAAAAGGCCTGGGACTGGAACACTCATTTGGTTCAATGACATTAATACAAGTAACAATCTCACTGTCGGCCAACTTTGCACCAGGCACTAACCCTTTAAGTACTTTATCTTTATTTTCAGGGGCAGAGGAGCGCGCAAGCAGCTGAGCCGGGATGAAGACCAGATGTGTGTGACTCCACAGCCAGCGCCCTTTCCTCCAAGGCACAGTGCCTCCTCAGCACTAGTGTGTGCGTGTCCAGGGCATTAATGAACAGTGACTCTCCTTTGGGAAGGTAGGGCTGATGGGGAGGAGAGAAGAGACTTCTCATGAACTTTCCAACTGTGCTAACACAGGCAGCGCTAACAATTACCATCCAACAGGGCAGGAGGGGAAATGTCCTGTTTTCCTTTCTCTTGATGGGGGATGGGGTGGGATGGGGTAGGACATAAGAGCTGGTGGGGGGGTGGTGCTGAAAACGGTACTTCTTCTGATGCAGTAGAGCAGACCTAAGAGATACATCTGGGCCCAACATACGCCTGGGGATGTGTATGCTGTGGGGCAGGGAGGTAGCAGAGAAATAGAGGCGGGAAGAGGGTTGTTTAGGGGAATGAGCATTTATGAATGCAAATCTAGTAATTACATACCCACACACACGCACCTCACCACCCATTTGCACACACAATTACCCAATTTGTACAGGTTCATAATAGATAAGTAGGTGAGAGGTGGGCACACCTGTTAGACTGGCTTTGGAAAACGTAAGTAATCCTCTCATATACAAGGGAGGAGATTAAAGTCCTTCAGGGAAAGGTCTTGGACCACCAATTAGATAGATATCCAAGTGCGTCTGGTGTGGTGAAGGCCCTTGTTATGTGCGGTGACCTCCAATAAGAGTCACGGAGTCTAAATGGTGTTCGCCCATCTGATGACTGGGCCGCTGCTCTCTCATCTACACCTGCCCACCCTGGCCTGCGTCTCCTGGCCCACCCAGCTCCCCTGTGGACCCTTACTCAGCCTCCATCTCTGACCGCAGGCTTTTCTCCTCACCCGAGGTTCACATCTGTCTTCTCCACCAGCACCGCATTCAAACTGCCACCGCATACCCAGGCTTCCACTGGTTTCCCTGCCTGGATCCTGCCTACATGCACCCTTAAACAATCCTTCACAAAATAGCTGCCCATTCCTCTTCAAATCAAAAGCAAACTCCTGAACATGTCTGCAAGGTGCTGCCTCCTCCTCGCTCCAGCTCAGCTCACAACTCCTCCCTCCTCTCCACTCCCCAGCCCCACTGCCCGCCTTTCAACTCCCAGATTCACTCAGTTCCCTCTGCCACAGGGCCTTTGCACTGGTCAGCCCCTCTGCCTGAAATGCTCTCCCATGGGCTGGGCCTCTTTAGCCTTTGCCCAAGATAGCTGAGACCACATCTTGACTGGAGGCTCTGAGGGCTCCAGATACCTTTCCCTAAGGCAACTGCCAGAGTTGTGATTTTCCATTTATTCATGTGATTTTTCCGATGAATACTGGTTCCTCCCTCCAGCCTGTAAGCTCCCTCAGGGCAAAGGATTGAGTCACATCTCCAGTGCATAGTAAGTCTTCAATAAAATCATTGAGGATGAATGAATTACTGAGTGAGCATATGAATGAATGGGACCCTCTTCCTTGATGACTTAACCCATGCTTCTCATGTGCCATCTGCATATTTGCCATGATAATTGTTCTCACTGCTTCCTCTCTGATAAGCTATGAACATGGTACGAGCAGGAACCTGGGCCTAGGGATGAAGTTCCATCTGTGGTTGTTGAATGAATGAGTGAGTGGTGAACAATTGTGAGCCTCAGAATTGCTCCTTTTACTCTGCACCTGGTGGCTCAGACAGTAAAGAATCTGCCTGCAATGCAGGAGAGCCAGTTTTGATCCCTGGGTCAGGAAGATCCCCTTAAGAAGGAAACGACAACCCACTTCAGTCTTCTTGCCTGGAAAGTCCCATGGACAGAGGAGCCTGGAAGGCTGTAGTCTATGGGGTTGCAAAGAGTCGGACATGACTGAGTGACTAACACTTAACACTTACAGTACTCTGCACCTATGACTGCTATGATTCTCTCATGTACAATACTTCTCCCCAGAGACATCTTCACATAGTAGGTGTCCCATATACTTGCTGGCTAGATAAAGGAACTAATGCTATCATGCCAGGCCGTACAGACAATACAAAAGCAGTTTCCAACATGTCACTGAGTGTTCAGCACTTACACAATATCTTACATACCCACTGCAGTAGTCTTATTTGAAGTTACCAAGCAATTTAAAAATTAAATGAGCAAGCACCCTGTCATATTTTGATCTAACTATGCACTAATTTTCAGGACAGAGAAAAAAAAACAGCTAATTACTATTTTGTACCACAGTCCTCTCCTTCCTTCCACTGTAATGTAATGTAGTCAAATAAAGAAGTTACTCCAGTGCAATTTTCATCTCTAGAAATAAAACAGCACTTATAACTCTTTGTTTGGGAGTTTTAATTTTAGTTCACTTAAGAGCAGTTATCTGATGTACTTGTAAGAACAGAGACACCCTGGAAAAATGGGAAATCACACAGAGGCAGAGGGTAGGCTGGGAAACTGCCACGCCAGGTAATTACTGCCTGCAGGGCTCAGGGCATGCATTTTACTTCTCAGGCCTCCCAACCCTTCTTCACTACCCTCAAGGTGGGGCGGTGCACTATCTCCACATGGGCGTGAACTTCTTAAGGCTAAATCTTGTGGTCTCCTTAATGAAATCCCTGTGGTGGCTGCTTCTACCCTCCCTTTGTATTTTAGATTCAACCGCAAAATCTTTCTGCCCCCTCCTCTCCGGCCCCCCATGGATTTGTGGTTTCCTTCTGGTTTCCCTACAAATTCCGGATAACACCCATCAGGGCCCTGGGGCTCCTCGAAAGAAGATTCGAATTCCCTGAACAGAAGCATGGCTGAGACCCACCCGGGCTGTGCAGGTGGAGACACCCCCAACCCCTGCCCCAGTCAGGAAGCCTGAACGCCTTCCTCCCCAGCCTCTAGACTGCTGAGAACCGCAGCTTGGAAATGACACCCTCACTCATCTCTCCTGGTATACACTCTTTTTTGGGGGAACTCTTTAACCAAATAGAGGCTAGAGGGAAAACATAGGATTTATAAGATATGCCACATCAGCTAAATTAATACTGATTTGTCCTGGGGCACAATTACAAGGTTTAAGGTTACAGCGCCAGCCGTTTGAGAGACAATTACACTCTGAGACAGCTCGCGAAGGGCTGGCAGAGTTAAAATCACAACAAGGGAAAGTTTGGTGGAAGATTCCATTTCTAAGTGAATTAGATGCTTCTTCACCTTTTTCTCTCTTCCTCTTGATCTGTCTCAGATCTTGGTCTGTTTCAGGCTCTATCACTCTTTACAGTTAGGCAATGAGAAGTTGTGCCTCAAGCATTTCCAAGTCAAGACTAGTGGAAGAGATGTGCGGGCCAGGGGCGCCTCTGCACCTGGGGCCAGAGATGGGTGAGACACTTCCCCGGGCACATGTGTACGAGTTCCTTGGGGACAAACGGGCTGGCAACATGGCTGTGGGAGAGGGATCCCAGGTCCTCTCAGAATGGCCCGTCTGGGATGTGCAGGAGTCACGGATGGGACCCTTCTCCTGGCAGAGGTTGGCAAGGATTCCTGGGCACCCAGCATGTGCTTCTGAAGGCAAAATGTGTCCTTAGTGAAGAACCATTAATGCTGCCAGCGCCCAGGGGCACCCAGTGCCCGAGGTTGACAAAGTCCTCTGCTGAGAAGACTTATAAAGCTCACAAAGCAGGGATTTCTATTTGTTCTGACAGGAGGATGGATGAATCCTCTAGGATTCATCTCAGAAGCCCCATGGGTGTGAAGGGGGCCTGGGTGTAAGTACTGGGTGTGGGGAGGAAGAAAGAGCTTCAGTTTCCCTGGACCTCAATTAGAATCCTCCAGAGAAAGCCCAGATCTGCCTGCTCCTCTTGCCCTGTCTGTGGGGATCTCCGGCTCTGCCTGGGTGTTTTTAAGACCAGGTAAGAGGCCAGACTCAATGGGACTAAAAGCATGCCAGCCCCTGGGGACCACAGGGAGGCTGGTCTCCGGCCCAGCTGCAGAATGTGGAATCCCCGCTGGTGGGTGGGGAACAGCAAGGAGACAGGTCAGGGACTGGGAGTGTGAAGCCTTAGAACACACCCACGTCCTGACCATCGGCCCCCTCCTGTCCTTTCCCTTTGGAGAGTTAAACTCCAGCGTTCCACTTTCTCGCATTTAGAAAGCCTCTGAAGCCACCGCACACCCCATGACCCTTAAAGAGTATTTCATTTAATGCCCTTGCTCCCACTGACTCAGGCTGCCTTTCTTCTCATCCAAGCCTTTCTCAGTTTGAGAGCTTATTAAAAGGGAGAGAAGTCCCCTAGCAGTTTTCACTTTATAAGTTCCAGTGTGCACTAAAGACAGCTGAACTGAGGAGTTAGAGAAAAAAGTAAATTAGCTGGATTCCCTCCTCTTGTTTCTGCTCAACACAATCCCAACTCCTGCTCAGCTAACCCACAGGAAATGGAGTCAGCGGACAATAAATGCCTAGTGATGAGTAAACTTTCCCCTACAGGGCGGGTGCCTCCGTGAGGAAGGCCCCTTACTGACCATCCCTGCCATCCTGAGTTGGATGCCTGGGGAGACAGGGAGGGAGCAGGGGAACCAGAAGAGCTGGGACCACAGCAGTCATTTGAGAAATTTCAGGAAAAACGGCAGAACCGTGTGCCATGGACCCCGGCCAATCTTGTTTCCTCTCTGATTCTGCTGGAAACATCTTTTTCTAGAGACCTTTACAGCTCAACTTGGAAAATGTCATAACAACGCTTTCAGCAGCCAAGTGGTCCTCCTGGAAGATAGAGTCCAAGGAGCCCATGGATCTGTATGCTGTCTGTGTGGGCCAGCAGCATCCCCATGGGTAACGTATGGGAGCAGGCAGGGAGAAGACTCTTGAGAGTCTCTTGGAAAGCAAGGAAATCAAATCAGCCAATCCTAAAGGAAATCAACCCTGAATATTCATTGGAAGGACAGATGCTGAAGCTGAAGCTCCAGTACTTTGGCCACCTGATGGGAAGAACTGACTTACTGAAAAACACTCAGTTCAGTTCAGTTCAGTCACTCAGCCATGTCCAACTCTTTGTGACCCCATGGACTGCAGCATGGCAGGCCTCCCTGTCCATCACCAACTCCCAGAGTTTACTCAAACTCATGTCCATTAAGTCGGTGATGCCATCTAATCATCTCATCCTCTGTCATTCCCTTCTCCTGCCTTCAATCTTTCCAGCATCAGGGTCTTTTCAAATGAGTCAGTTCTTCACATCAGGTGGCCAAAGTATTGCAGTTTCAGCTTCAACATCAGTCCTTCCAATGAATATTCAGGACTGATTTCCTTTAGAATGGACTGGTTGGATCTCCTTGCAGTCCAAGGGACTCTCAGGAGTCTTCTCCAACACCCCAGTTAAAAGCATCAATTCTTTGGCGCTCAGCTTTCTTTATAATCCAACTCTGACATCCATACACGACTATTGGGAAAATCCATAGCCTTGACTAGATGGACCTTTGTTGGCAAAGTAATGTCTCGGCTTTTTAACACGCTGTCTAGGTTGGTCATAACTTTTCTTCCAAAGAGTAAGCATCTTTTAATTTCATGGCTGCAGTCACCATCTGCAGAGATTTTGGAGCCCAAAAAAATAAAGTCTGTCACTGTTTCCACTGTTTCCCCATCTATTTGCCATGAAGTGATGGGACCAGATGCCATGATCTTAGTTTTCTGAATGTTGAGCTTTAAGCCAACATTTTCACTCTCTTTCACTTTCATCAAGAGGCTCTTTAGTTCTTCTTCACTTTCTGCCGTAAGGGTGGTGTCATCTGCATATCTGAGGTTATTGATATTTCTCCCAGCAATCTTGATTCCAGCTTATGCTTCATCCCGCCCAGTGTTTTTCATGATGTACTCTGCAGAAAAAGACTCTAATACTGGGAAAGATTGAGGGCAAGAGGAGAAAAGGGTGGCAGGGCATGAGATGTTTGGATAGCATCATCGACTCAACACAGATGAGTTTGAGCAAACTCCAGGAGATTAATGAAGGACAGGGAAGCCTGGCGTGCTGTAGTCCATGGGGTTGCAAAGAGTCAGACACAACTGAGCAACTAAACAACAACAGCAGGGAGAGAATCCACTGGAACTCAGAAGCCAAGGGCACTGTCATTCACCCACAGGACATTTACTAGCCAGCACCTTCTGTGGTCCAATCTTTTGCCTGACTTAACCCAATCTAGAATATCCACATTGGGGAAAAAGGCAGAGAGCCAGTCCCTGATGAATTTAACCATAATACAGTCGCTAGGGGCAAATCATTATTCATTTGATCTGTACTGGACAGGTAAGAGATTTCTGAAGTGGGGAGTGTGGATGAAATAAAAAACCACCAGTGGGAAGTACGCATCTTGGGACAAAAGTAATTTTCTTTCCAATGATCTTATGCCCAGAGTAGAGGAGGGACAGGACCCCATCCAAGACACCCAAATCCAACAGGGGCCCTGTGGTCACCCCCAGAGGAGGTGTTCACCCTCCAAGGCAGCCCTTCCCTAAAGGTTCCACACACCCAAAGCATCAACAGCCACATGGGTGACCTTCCAAAAAGTCCCTGTGAGTGGAATCGCTGCACAAAGCAACCCTCTACCCGGAGGTTGTAAAGCTGGGCGCTCAGAGCACATCAGAGTGAGTGCGTGCCAGGCGGTCCCACACCAGAGGGAGGGAAACAGGAGCCCCATGCAGTCCTGAGTTCTTGGCTCACGTAGTAGAGCCCAGCATGTGAAGAGAAGGGACTCCCTCCATCTCCCAGCACCACTCCACCAAGCCTTCAGACCTCCTCAAGGGGCCATGTCTCCTCAAGAGGAGACTTCCAGGAAGTGAACACCTGCAGGCCATCACTAAGCCTTCCTAAGGAGGCCTAGGAGGGCCCAGCACAGGTTTTCAATCCTGGAATGTGGGGAAACCCACTAGGGAATCTCTGTCATCGTAATGGCTACTATGGACTAACTTCTGCTCCACTGGAACAGTCCTGAAACAGTCCTCGGGACTCTGGAGAGCAACACCCTCAGCTCTCCCCAGAGCCCTCACATGCAAACACACACCTTGAGGGCTCAGACTGGCCTGTTCCCCAGACTGAAGAAGCTGCAGCAGCCCCCCCCACGGATGGAGGGCGGGAACAGGGCATCAGGGACTGCACCCACCCTATTAGGACCTGCACCAGCAGAGATCGTGGACTCTGGAGGCTGCGGGATGCAATTTCTCCATCAGTGGACCCCGTGGGTCTGGGCAGTAGACATCACATCACAGGGGTGACGAGATGGCTGGAGGACCAGGAACCCCAGCAAAACTTTGCTGGGCACTCCTAGGAGGCCTCTCTGACCCCACTGAGCACCCACAATCGTAGCAAGCCTTGACCAGATGTCTCTCACACCCAAACCTCGCAGAGGAAATCCACACGTGAGCTTTCCCCCAGGTCCCTGGGCGGGCGGTCTGTTGGCTCATGGGTCTTCCCTTGAGTTGAACAAAAGGGGCCGTGGTGTGCTCTGATTCACTCCCCCAGAATCTTACAACCGCTTCCCCGTCCTCACTTCCCCACCTTCTCTTTCTCACAGCACTTGCTTCCTGACCGAATCAGCGCCTCACCGAATCACCGAATCACTCACGGGCCTTGAGTGAGCCACGGGTCAAGGAGGGGCGGAGTCCTGATGGCCACACGAAGAGGGAAGGGGACCCCACGGGGTGCAGTCAAGTGAGCCCCCGCTCACCCCCAGCCAGTGCCTGGTTCCCCCCGCACCAGTCCCCTCCAGACCCAAAACCTCCTCAAGGCTGGGTCTGTGGGGCCTCTAGTTGGGGTCCCCAGCAGGCAATGAGTAGTGTCCATGTGAGCCTAAGGTGGGGAGGCCTGAGCCCTAGAGCCAGGCCCCCAGGGACAAAGATGGCACATCCCAGCAGCCATTAGTGTCTGCAGCTTCTTTGCAATCAGGGATTAAGCAACAGAGGCAACAAATGTCCCTTTCTGTGAGCATTTGACCTTATCTGGAGTGTGTCATCAGCTTCGAGAGTCATGGCTTATGTCAGTGTGGGTGAAAAACGGCCTCCACGGCTTCCAAATTGGGATCACTCTGCTCTCAGCAGCAGATGTAAACCAAGCCTGTGGTAAGTGGCAATAAATGGCTTGGAAAAAAGCAGTGGGTCCCTCACTGCCATCAGCCACGGAGGGCAGGGAACAGGCTCTCTCAAGCACTTCCCTACCACCAGCCTCGAGAAAGGGGTCTTCTGGGCTCAGCCTGCAGCACCCAGAGGCTGGGGCCCTCAGCCCCCGCTATGCAGAGTATGGGTCCAGTTTGGTTGCAGCCAGCAGCGGTCCTGTCCCAGGCACCAGGCTGTTCCCTTCAACAGCATCTGTTTTCTCCTGCATCCCGGTCCCACTCAGGCTTCCCTTGCTACCATTAGGCAAGGTCTAACCACAGAGCCTCGGGGCCTACAAGGGAGGGCGGCCTTGGGCCACGAGTGGGTGGGGGGGCCTGTGTCTCCACTGACGCTTCAATCACATATCCAACAGACTGGCTCCTGCTGGCACACTGCTTCCCCTAACATCTCTTTATCAGAATCTTAACACACACATGTTGACATGCTCTCTTAAAAATTGTTGATAGAGTGTGACTTCAGATGAGTCCTCGGAAGAAGTTCCCTGCTGTACATGCCACCGACCCGCAGACAAGCTCTTGATTCTGTTCCACTGTGATAGAAGTGTTCAGTGAGACGCAAGATGACGAATTTCCAAGTTGCTTCCATCAAAAACTGCTCCCGAGAGTCTCAAAATAAATACCCGGTACCTATTACCCTGGCTGTGTGCCAGACACTGCTCTGAGCATCTACAAATATTAATGCTGGCTAAGGACCTACTACGTATCTGCAGAGACAGGAACAGGAGAGGTAGACGTTTGCATGCAGATTCTAGTCTAGTCACGGGTTAACGGCAACCTGAACGATCAGCTGAGGAAGGGGCTAACCTACCCCAGTGCTTGCACAGTCAGATGACTTTTCAGCCAGGTCATGCAGGATGAATAGCTTTCTGGGTGGGGGGAGGTGAAGTGGCTGGCTTTCTAAGACAAGGAAATGGCACATACAGAGGCATTGAGGGGCCAGGTGTATCTGAGCAATGGGGAGGTGTGCTCAGCGACAAAAGAGGAGACAGTGATGAGGGAGATGAAGCAGGGAAGGCAGCATGGGATCTGGTAGCAGTGGGCCTTGAATGTCACACCAGCTGACAACAAAGTACATTGGCCATATTTCCATCAAGGCCCAAGAGACGAGTAGGACAGAGGGCCAATTCTATGAGGTTTCTGGACAGCATCTGCTGGCTCAGTGATCGGGGATGGCCTTTGGGTAGGGCGAGCCCACTGGGGGCCCACCGAGCACACAGCGTTGTCTGGGGCCCAGGCTCTACCAGCTGGGGATAAGTGATAACACAAAGGCCCAGAGTCAGACCACAGGAGAGGCCCACGGTGGAGGCAGAACTGCATCCGGGCCTGAACAACGGAGTTTGACAAGAGAAGTGGGGAGAATACTGGCAGAAGGAACAATGTAAGCCCGGGCGTGAGGGCAGACAGCGTGGGGGATGCTCGTTCCCAGGGAGGGGGCAGTTTGCCATGAAGGCTCTGTGAGAAGGATAAGGACAGTAAGCGGGGGCAGAGGTGGCCTCGAACACCAAGTTCAGGTAGTGGAATGCTGTCTTGCAGGTAACAAGGGGCCGCCACCACAGCCGGCAGTGGAGTTGGGGACTAATGATGACAACACAGCAGATGCAGCCAGGAATGACCCGCGGAGGAATTCAGCACCGTAACCAGGGCAATGGCCAAGTTACCCAGCTCACAGGGCATCCGTCAGGGCACCCAGCAGGAGACTGCCTTCTCCCCAGAACTGGCACTGCTTCCCAAGACAGGTGATGCTCGAGACAGGTTGCCCCTGGCTCCTCCAGGTACCCCTTCCACTATGACCCCCACCCACCACGTCACTGCTTCCCTTAACTTCTGGGAAACACTGTCTACAAACCCAACAGTCTTCCCTCCCACTGGCCCTCGCGGCTCTTTCTGCCCCTGCAAGGGCCCTTCCCTCTTTCTCCCAACTCCAGTTAGAGGGCGCCCCTTTTCTGAACACCATCTCTGCCCTTCCATTCTAAGGCACTGACTGTGGACAACCCTTTGACCTTCACACTCCACTTGGATTTTGTGGGTTCCAAGCACATCGTGGTCCCCCAGCACCAGGACCTCCATCCATGATTGAAGACCCCTGTGGAACCCCAGGCAGAGCCCAGCCCCTGAGGCCATCTGGTGGAAAAAGTGCTGGGCATCCACCACCTCCTGCCGTCCACTAGGATGGGGTGTCCATGTCTTTAGGCTCATCCCTTGTCCCGCTGCCAGACATGCACAGTAGGTGGTCCCCCAGCTCCTCAGTCAACATTTTGGGGAAGAAAGAAGGGGAGAGGGAAAAGAATAAAATGAAAATGTGTGTGTGAGTGGCCGTGGGTACTAGGGCTGCAGGAGAGCCCGTGGCTGAGGCCATGACCTCGCCCGGATGCCACAGCGGCCAGAAGGCTACCGCCGCCTCCTGCAAGTCCCCTCAGGTTGTTCACACCCCAAGCAGGGCACACTCCAGGCTCAAGCCAGGGGAGGCTCTTCCTTATTTGCTGCACTAAGTACAGTCCTGAAAACTTGAGTCATTATTTTTAGGGGGAAAAAAATGCCGTGTTTTATTCCAGATGCACAAGAGTAAGTTGGCTAATTTTGAGGATTTCCATGGGGAATTCTTTTGAACAAAGAAGAATGGCTCCCTGATTTATGCTTGATAAATGATGATTTCTGATACCAGATTTCCTTACCACAGTGAGCACTCTTACGTTCTGAAGTCAGAGGGACTTGCACTTGCCACTACCTCCATCCCCTACATCACCACTCAGACTGCACGTGACCCGGAGTGGTCCCACCTCTGCCGCAGTTCCTGCCCAACCAGGTACACTTCCTCCTCTAGCCGCTTGCTGATTCCTGTCTGTGTGATGCATTTAGTAACTCATGTGGGGGTCTAGAAACATGGATGCTCTAGCTTCCACACAGGACTTCCTTCTTAGAAAAAACAAATTCCCTGCCCACATCCCGTCCACCAAAAGAATGCTTAATCAATGAAAAAATTAACTGTATCCCTAAATAAAGAAGTGCAGATATTTTCTTTACAGTGCTTTATTAATTTGTAAATACCATTATTGAATTTTTGAAAGTTCTAATTTAAATGTATTGATCTATTATTGTTTTGTAGATTTTTCCACCCAAACGTCTTAGAGGAAATGAATGGCTAACACTGGACCACTGCAGTTGCAGGAATTTGGCCAAACCATAGAAGAAGAGGTTTGCACACATGATGCTGAAGGAATTACATGGTGCGCAGTCAACAAAGCTGATGTGTTTTATACTCAGTCCAAATCAGACAACTTTTTTGTAATAACTGTTGGTAGCCCTGACATGGGAAGTGGGACAGGAGCACGAGTGTCCCCTTGCTGGCCAGTGGCAGGGGGTGGACAGCAACTTGGGGGGCACGGGGCAGAGAGTAACACACCAGCCAGCATGAACAGAAGAAGGTTGACTTTACTCAAAATGTTTCAGCTGGCCATTCGGATGAAATGTAAATCAGGGGTGGAAAAAGCATTCTCCTCTCCCTGTCTACTCCTTTTCAACAAAAGAATTTCAGTAAGAAATATATGCTGGTTGTCCCTGTAGTAAACTTGATGGGAGTTTATTTAGCAATGCTTTGATACATTAAAGATACCTGGATGGGGGTGAGGGACCCAGACATGGAATAAAAGGGCCCGGGTACCATCAGGTCAGCTCTGTCTGCCTACAGACCTTGACTGTTTCCACCCCTCTCCTGTACCCCTACCATCATCCTCTCTCACCCAGTCGCCTGTCATCCCCATCACAGACTATTTACAACGCAAATCATATCAGGAGGCTCCCCTGCCCAAACCCTTCAAGGCTTCCCATTGCCCTGGGAATTCTTCCCTTGCCTCAGCCTGCAAAGCCCACATAAGCCGGACCAGCCTCCATCATGGCCTCATCTCACTGCATCTCTGCTCCCTGGCCGTGATGCTCTGGCTCAGCTCCTCCAGCACGCCAGTCCTGTTGCCACCACAAGACCTGGGTCCCCCAGGGCTCCCCTCTGTCTGGTTGCCTGGCTTCATTTTACTCTGCAAGTCTCCCATCAAAGGTCACTTCCTCAGGGAGGTCTCCCAAGACTTCCCCCATTGAATCAAGCATCCCTCCCTGTCACACCACCCTCTCTTCTCCTGCTCGTGTATTTGTTGGCTGTAAATCCTCTGTCTCCCGCACCATCCCCTGACCTCCCCCCCAACACTTCTCCCTGCCCAGAATTTAAGCAAAGACCTCACCAGCCACCCAGGCCCTAGCACTGTAACAGGTACATGGCAAGTGCAAATAAGCACTGATCTAACCAAGAGAAATGGGCTCACTGTGGAGGCCCGATTGGTGTCTGTGATGTAGAAACACATGTCAGGCACCTGGGTGGCCACAGGACAGGTCCCTGCTGAGAACCAGTCAGATGAGAGCCTTCTGGAAAAAAGCCCAGCCCCGCCCTCAGGAAGCTGCACTTCCAAGGGGAGCCAAAGGGCTGAGATGCTCCCTCGCTCGCCCCCAGTGCCTTAAGGCAAAACATCTGAGGACACAAGACTCCTTCTGGTCTGAGAGCGCTCACATCTGAGGCCACAGCTGAGTTTCCCTGCAGAGTTTGAGACAAATCAGTTGAGTCACTTTTGAATTATAGAGTGCTAAAAAAATTAATATTTATGACTCTTCAGTGTCTCACCTCTTTTTGGCCACTCGTAACTCAGACTCATTTGGCCTTGAAGTTTCTTAGGGCCAAGTCACCAGGCTCTTGGGGGGATGGACGGGCCTGCCTGGGGTAGTAACAGCATCTAGCATCTAAGCCACACTTCACAGGGTGGGCCTATCTCCAATGCTTACATGCACCTCCAACATCATGGACAGAGTTTCCTGCCAATGTTCAATCCCATGTGTGACTTTCTACGCAGGCTACAAGGAGGACCTTAGGCTGACTAATCAGGGGCATGATTGCCTAACTGGGCCATGTAAAGACAGGACAAAGGCTGATTGCTGGCAAAATTAAGAATCTGTTTTTCGGAAAAAAACAAAAGCAAAAAATACCTCCCCAAAGAATGTCCCTAGACTTGAGGCGACATTTTGTGTTTACTTCTATTTGGGGGATCTTCAGCACAGTCCCCTGCTGGAGTTGCCCAATGTGGGGAACACAGAAAGTGGCCCATTCTCCAAGACACTGGGCCATGCTCTGTAGGCCCTGCCCTACCACTGACCAGCTTGGTGACCTCTAGTCTGAGCTCTCACATCCACAGAACACCCTCCTCAAATCCCCCCTCAGGGCTGCTGGGGAGCAGAAAGCAGTGGGGCAAGGAGGTGCTTAGCAAGGTGCCCAGTCACCAACCGGAGAAGGCAATGGCACCCACTCCAGGACTCTTGCCCGGAAAATCCCATGGACGGAGGAGCCTGGTAGGCTGCAGTCCATGGGGTCTCGAAGAGTCGGACACGACTGAGTGACTTCACTTTCACTTTTCACTTTCATGCATTGGAGAAGGAAATGGCAACCCACTGCAGTGTTCTTGCCTGGAGAATCCCAGGGACGGCGGAGCCTGGTGGGCTGCCATCTACGGGGTCGCACAGAGTCGGACACGACTAAAGCGACTTAGCAGCAGCAGCAGCAGTCACCACAAGCCCTATTAGTCCAGGTCGGCTGCACAGGTTGGTGAAGTCGAATTCAGTATCATTTGATTCACCCCTGCCCCATGCAGAGTCCGCTGTGGCCACTGCAGTGACAGCTCCCACCTGAGGGCCTCTCTGCCCAGCACTCACCCTGCCCAGCCCCTGGGCAGCCAGCCTGGCTCCCCAGCCTCTTGTGCTCAGCCCCCAGCCCTATCCCCTCTCCTCCCAAATCCCTCTTTTCTGGTCCTCACCCCAAAACCTCTCTGCCCTTCACCTTTTCCAGATGTTAGAGCTCCTGGTAGTGTTCCTGCCACCTCCCTTCCATTTCATTCAAACAAGGATCAATTCAATAGAAAGTACTTAACACGTTTATTTAATTACATTCAAGGGCCCCATGACCTGCTCAGGCTGGTGATGGCTCCATGGAGAAGACAGAGGCCAGAAATCTATTTTGCCAAATGTGGGGCCATCACCGTCTTGAGGAGAATCAAGACCAACATCATTGAAATAATGCCACACAGGACATGGTTCGGGCTACTGAGTCCTGGCCTGGGGCTCCCCACACTGGGGACATTTAATATGGAGACCCATGACCAGCTACGCCAGAGGAGTGGGGACGCTTTATTCATACCTTTCCACAATAGCTTTGCATAAGCTCCAGCCTAAAGGACACATAAACTTCAAAATAGCTCATGTTTGGGAAAGAAAAATAAAAGCAACAGTCCTAATGTCTCAAATCATATTTACAGGAGATTTTCAAAGTAACTGCACATACCTTATTTCCAACTGGTCCTCCCTAGCAGCCAGACATTTGACAGGGCTGGAGTCATTACCCTCTGCCCACACTCCTCACCACCAGGACTCAAAACCGGAGACTGGACCAGATCACTTGGACTCCATGAGACAAGGGCCCAAAGCACCTGGCACGGTATTTCACACACAGCAGACCCCTGGGAGTCAGGGCGGTTGGAATGACCACTTCAGAAGAGGAACTCTGCCCCCCGGGGAGATCCAGAGCAGAGACAGGCTGTTCCGATCCTTTTAGGAGATGACCTTCTTTTCTTTCCATCAGAAATGGCTGTCCCCCCGTGCCCCACTTTATTTGCTGCTCACTTAGAACAGAAGGGACTAAGGCTGAGCAATGCAGAAGGGGAAGGAACAGGGCAAGGACGTGGTGGGAACGGTACTGAATCTGACAGGGGGCCTCCAAAAGGAGTCAGGAGTTTCCCACCATCTCAGGAGCCAACCTGCCCTGATTTGGTGCTCAGAGCATCATGTCAGGAGAGTCAGAAGACAAAAATATGTCAGAAGGGTGTCAAGGTGGGGACCACAAAGGGGTCAGGAAACAATGCCCTGTTCTTTACTAGAAGCCACCACCTATAGCCGATTCCATCTTAGTACAAGAAAGGCAGAACAGTCTCAAAGATGAGATCAGGGACTTCCCTGGCTGTCCAGTGGTTAAGACACTGTGCTCCCAACGTAGGAGGCATAGGTTCGATCCCTGGTCAGGAAACTAAGATCCCATATACCACATGGTGTTTCCAAAATTAAGACTAAAAATAAATACTAAATTTTTTAAAAAGATGAGATCAAATCACAGCATGGTCAAACCCCTTGTTCAAGGGCATATCAAGATCGGAGGCAGAGCTGAAGTCGGACTTCCGGCGTCTTCTGGCCCTCTGAGAAGGCATTTGAAAGAGGGTGGCCAAGAGCACCTAGGAACCCACACAACCCGTTCTATAACTGAGGCCCAAACAAGGACCTGCCAGGACTCTGGCCACTTCCCGAGATGGCAGGGGCTGTGGCTCCACGCAGGGACTGAGGCTGTGCGCTGCAGGTCCCCCCTCATCTCCCTCACATCTTGCCCCAGTGGATCACGTCAGGTCCCCAGTGCTGGACCACGCCAGGCCCCTTGGTGAACCTTCCAGAGCCTCTATCTCAGGCCAGCTGTGGACTCCAGTCCACAAGGCTGCCCCCCCACCCCAGGACCCCAGGAAGGACCAGGTAGCAGATGCCTATTCCTCCAGCACCCACTGAATACCGACCACTATGCCAAGTGCCAATGCAGCAGCGAAGATGCCATCAAGGCCTGGCCCCAGGGAGCAAGGGCTCTAATGGGGAAACTGTCCACAGCCAAGGAAGCAGGTGAGGTGGCAATTTCAGCAGGAAACAAGATGAGGACACAAAACAAGATGAGAGAGCAGCTGAAGGGGATCCGGAATGGGCAGAGTGGCCAGGGGGACTTTTCTGGGAAGGGGACAGTTGAGCTGAAAGCCACAGTAAGGACCAAAGGAAGGGCACCCCAGAAAGGAAAACAAATGCAAAGGCTCCAGTGAGCTGTCCCTAGGGTGACATCTCTCTCCCGCCCTTCTCAGGGCCCTCACCCATTCTGTTTCCTAAACTGAGAATTTGTCTGACCCAGCCTCCTTTGATAGCTAACTTCAAGAGCAACCAATAGGTGCTCGATATGGGCTAAGTTGAAATGGGGCAGTGGCGCCTGGGTAGATGAATCATGGGGGATCCAGGTAGGGAGGCACACATGTCCTGACCCCCTCTGCCTCTGGAACTAGGCTCTTCTGAAGGGACCAACTGGGGTCGGGTCTACAGACACAAATCCACAGTGGGGAAGACATACAGATGGAGGTTAGGACATGGGGAGCCACCCACACCATCGACATATAGGTGCATATGGTAGGAAGGGCTTCCCTAGTGGCTAAGTCTGTAAGGAATCCATCTACAATGCAGGAGACCCGGGTTCGATCCATGGGTTGGGACGATCCCCTCAAGAAGGAATGCCTTCTCACTTCAGGTTTCTTGCCTGGAGAATTCCACAGACAGAGGAGACTGCGGGTTATAGTTGGACATGATTGAGCGACTAAGCACACATGCGTGGTGGGGGAATGCCAGGTGTGGACCACAGATACACGGCATGTGGCACTTTCTCAGGATCACTGGCCCACAAGGAAACCTAGGCATCCAAGGACCCACTGCAGGGCAAGGGACTGAAGGAGGGGGCCACAGCACCCACCCCCAGGCCTCAGGACACAAGCCCACACTCCAGTGTAGTCACACACACATTTGTGCTCATGTATATACTGGTAGCCCAGCTGGTAAAGAATCTGCCTGCAATGCAGGAGACCTGGTTTGATCCCTGGGTTGGGAAGAGCCCCTGGAGAAGGGAACAGCTACCCACTCTAGTATTCTTGCCTGGAGAATTCCATGGACAGAGGAGCCTGGCGGGCTACAGTCCAGAGGTCTAAAACAGTTGGACATGACTGAGCGACTTTCACTTCACTTCACATACACCCACATGCATGCTCTAATTACCGACACTCATCACTCACACAGACACATACTTTCAGCTCTCACATAGGCTATCTACCTGCACAATTCTCAAGCAGACACACAAGTATGTGTGCACACAGAATCATATTCATGTGCAAATATATATGTTTCCACTCATGGAAGACTTGAGAGTCCCTTGGACAGCAAGGAGATCAAACCAGTCGATGCTAAAGGAAATCACTGGAAGGACTGATGCTGAAACTGAAGTTCTAATGCTTTGGCCATCTGATGCAGAGCCGACTCATTGGAAAAGACCCTGATGCTGGGAAAGATTGAAGGCAGAAGAAGGGGATAACAGAGGATGAGATGGTTGGATGGCATCACCAACTCAATGGGCATGAGTTTCCGCAAACTCAGGAACATAGTGAAGAACAGGAAAGCCTGGAGTTCTGCAGTCCACCTGGTTGCAAAGAGTCAGACACGACGGAGCAACTGAACAACAGCAACCACATATGGACACACATGCTTATGCACATACACTCATGCATGTGCAGACAGTTCTCACATATACGTACATGTACACCACACTATCATTAGCACTGGAATACACCCATTCACACACACATGATGGAAACAGTCATACACACTCACACACATTCATCGACTCACTCCTCGGGTATACAGGCCCACATCCACACATTCAGGCTCACACAATCTCACACTGACACACATCTTCAGGGCACACTCACGCATGGACACCCACCCACAGGTGCCCTCACACTCGGGCACACATGCATATGCGCCAGGGCAGGTCCAGGACCCTCCCACGGGTGGGCTGGCGGCGCGGGGCGGTTTGGGGGTGAGCTCCTCGCAGAGGAGCCGAGCAGGCTGCAGGCCCCGGCGGGGCTGGAGCCCGAGGGTGGGCCCGGGCGGCCGGCGCGCGCGGGTGCCCTGCGCAGGTAGCGGTAGCGGGGCGCCCCCGCGCACCGGCCCGCCGGTGATTACTATGCGCCAGCAGCTGTCTCGGCGCAGTGACGGCGCCTCTAATTGATCTCATTATCTCCCCTCCGTAAGGTGAAGTGCGGCGCTCGGCGGGGCCCGGCCGGCTGGCAGGCGGCGGGCCGGCGGGGGCAGCGCTCGGCCCCGGGCTGCCGCACCACCGGGCGCGCCGCCAACGAACACGGGCGGCGGGCTGCCCTGTGGCCGGCTTCCGTCCCCGACGAGTGATTTCGCCAGGAAACAGCGCGGGCCCCGGCGGCGGCGGCGGCCTCCGGCGTCCCTTTGTCACTCCCACCTTCTTTGGAAATTGTTAAGAACTAAGGACGCTGATCCGTCCTGTTTCCCCTCACCTTCCTCCCGCCCAGCCCGCGCGGCCCGAACTCCGGAGCGCTTCGCTCGGTCTGGAACCGACAACCAACGCTCCCCGGTGAGCCCTCCGCCCGGGCTGCCTGCGCCAGACCCGGCGCCCTTCCGGCTCGCGGGCTCCCGGCCCCAGCCCGACCCGGGACCGGCCCTGCGCCTGCCCGCAACCCCTTTCTCCCTCCCGAGGCAAACTCTCCCTCGCTGGAAGAGACAGCGCAGAAGCAGCTCCAGGAGTTGCAGGAGGGGGAAAAGGAAACCCTCAGTTTGTTGTGTTTTCCTCGGGTTTGTTTTCTTGCCAAAAAACTGATCCCCCTTTGTCTTTGCGCAAAAGAAGCAACGCGGGCACCTTCTGCTGGGCCCCGAGCCGGTGCCAACGTGCCTTTCTTAAGGGCGGCTTCTGCTCCCTTCTAGTCTCACCAGATATATTTTTAACATAAAAAACACTATATTTAATTGGTTATGGATCTCTGTTCTCTTAGCACTACTGGATATCACAGAAAAACACATTAGTACAGAGCAATTAGTGCGATGGCAGTAAACAACTAAGGCACTATTAAGCTGTGGGTGATAAATAGTATTACTTTTTATTTTTTACGGTGCTAGACTAAAAGATGGAGGAGATTTAAAATACATATATATGTCCATTAATATTAATATAAAACGTAAATAACAGGTGTCTCCACTTCTTAAGGTACAATATATTCTCAGCACTTCACTCTATAGAGAGCATTTGTTTTTTTCAAGTGAAAAGATCATTTTCTTTATACACTCGAGGACAGTATTTCGTATCTTCAAGCACCCAGATATTTAAGAAGAAATATTTTTTTAATTGGAGTTATGGAGTCAGGCGAAATAATGCCCATACCTATATCACCATAAAAAATTAAAAGCTTCCTTTCAATTGAAATATACTCCATCGTTTCTATCTTTTCAAAGAGCGAATCAAGCATTCTGTGATAAATTGACTGCAGGCCAGGGCAAACAGGCCGGCGGTGGGTGGGCTGGGCCGGCGGGCTGCACCTTGCTCCAGGCCCATCCTCGCCCATGGCTGTGGCAGCCCAGGCCGCTCTCCCTCCGTGTGTGTAGATCATCCTCGCGGTTCTGGCACATCTTTTCCTCGGCATCTGATTAAGTTAACAATGTGCTGCTATTTGCATGCAGATTTGCCGGGGCTTTCTCTCCAGCTGCTCCCGGAGACTTGGTCTTTCTCTGCGTTGTGATAGCACAGCAGTCCCTAAATGCAATCTTTGTCAGACCCAGGTGTGCTCTCATTGAGGAAGCCTTCGTTCCAAGCAATTTTTCTTTCTGTAGCATTTATAAGGCTCTATTATAGTATAGCCACATCTGGAGGAAAATTCTCCTATTAATTATATACTTTTACCACTTGGAAGACAAATTCTAAAAGATACCAACATTTTTGTTGTTGTTGTTCTTATCTCTTTGACAGCCTGCGTTTTATTTTATTTTGTTTTGTTTTTCCAGGCATTTCAATATTTAAAGAGCCATTAACCAAGGGGGGTGGGGATGGGGTGAATTTCTAGGAAAAGAGAGACAACAGACCTAAAATCTTAGTGTCAGCCCTGCCTTACCTCAGTCAGGCAAGTCTGAGCAAAGACACCAACTGAGGCGTCTCTGAGACTGTGGAGTTGGGGGACTCGGTACAGGGGCCAGCCAGGTGGAAAAGAGTTCTGTTCTGCTGGAATTAAGGAAAAAAAAAAAAAAAGCAAGTGCTATTAACCTTTAACCTCATCTGCTCCCAGGTGGACACTCACTCAAGCCACCTTAACGCCAGACCATTTGATTCCTCCACATTCCAAAAGCAGAACCAAATTGGATCAGCATGGTGGCCCAGATGCTATGTTTTCTTTGTGGGATGGGGGGTAATTTTTCAATCAGGTTTGAGGCAGATTAAAAGAAAAATCTGGAGCAAAGTATTCATTCTCGTTTTTCAGAAAGAGACAACAAGAAGCTTTGCCCACAGAGTCTGAAAGTTACTTTAGAGCCAGATGGGGGTTTGAGGGTTTAATATTTTGGGTTTGGTTTTGGTGTTGGTATTTTTTTTTTTTCTTTTTAAAATCTCTTTTGGTATAGTCAGATCAGATGGTGATGGAGGGGGTGGATAAAATTAGTCTGAAATGTAAGAAAAGTTTTAACAACTGGATAGTCCCTATTTGAATTTATAATACATTTAAAGTGCTAGAAAATGTAATTTTTGATTCAAAAAATATTTTGCAAAGGGATATGCGCTGCATGAATAAGAGTATGTGTGTGTGAGTGTGTGTGTTTCGGTGTCTTGTGATGGGGAGACTGCACATATACTTGCACAAAGAAAGCCGAATTACTTTGAAACCAGGGAAAATCCAAATGGAACCATTTTCACTTTTCAAGCCAACTCTATCAGGTAAAAATCCAAGCAGGTTTTGGCCACTTAGTCCAGCTCCTATGACAACAACACTGAAATTGTCATCTCCTGCCTCCAAAGCTGGCATCAGAAAGAACTCGGGGTCATGTCCTGGCAGTACCAGAGGCAGCTCCCAGACAACCACACGTGAGCAGAAGATCACCCAAGAGGGGTCTGTCTCAGTCCTGCCCCTGAAGGGCCTAGTTACTGCTGCCAGCCACTGGCTGGCTCTACTCACCGATACTAACCCCTCTGCCTCAAAATGACCAATCATTTTTCGCTCTGCGGCCATCCATTGTCTGAGTGCAGACAGAGGTCAGAAAGGCCCTGCAATTAGAGTCCATCTTTGGGCCATGCTTCAGCCTCAGTTTCCTCAGCTCTGAAATGGGAAGAACCACCACCCCCTCCTCAAAGTGGGTATTACGTGCATGAAGGACTGTGAATCAGGTTTAAAATATAGATGATTAAATAAGGGCAAAATTTACTGAGACTTTTTTCCTTTACGAATTAGTTCCTCCCCCTTCCTGCAGGGAAACAAGCAGCAGTTTCTGGGCCCCTGACACTTAAAAATCTATAGACTTTTAAAAAATATTTTTAGACGAATAATGCAAAAAGAAAGAATTGATTTTTTAATTTGACCCTTATGGGGCCACTTGCCTTTGAAATCCTCCTGTTTGCTGGCATCCCAGCCCCCCAGATACCCTCCTGCAAAAATAGAGCAGGGAGGCAGATGCAGTGATACTGGATTACATCACTGAATAGCATGTGGCATTGAGGGGAGAAAAAAATAAGAAAAGACAAATGACATTTTGCTGCTATAGTATGCTATTTTAGTGGTGATGGCTTGACTTTTGGCCCAAACACATATGCCAATGGCAAGGCTAACTCCAGGGACTCACAAAAAAGAATGTGTGTTCACAGCTGTACTGTACACCAATACAGATTACATGTTTTCAGTGTTGCGGCCACAACAGAATGCTAATTAACATACTGGAGTGATGAGAACGGCTGCAAGGGCCTTATTGTTCCATTATTTCATGAAGCCCAGCTGCCTTTGTTTATGTCACTTATCCTCTCGTGCCACAGGTTTTTACTCCAAAAATACTATCCCAATACAACGTTAATATTTAAAAAACAAAGAGGTGGCAGATTGTCATTTTTGTGTCAGTCTCAAACTGCAGAACTGTTAAGCTGTTCTGGTTCGGTATTTAGAAATAATTTAACAGCCATATTCAGACACTGCCTGCATTCTAACATAATGGCTGAATACTTGAACCAAGCAAATGCATAACTATCCTGACATCACTTATGAGATTTAGATTGGTCAGTTAATGGAAGTCTTTACCAGAATCAATACCATAACAGCTTCTTGAAATGAACGTGATTTTTTACACGGAGTGCTGCAAACAATAACTACAGAAATATACTACCTTTGTACCCGGCACAAAGAAGCTAAGATGCAAAATTAAGAAGCAATTACATTTTTGCAAACTAATATTACAGTCGATTATTAAAAACAAACACTTTCAAAAATATGTACTTATCATTAAATAATTGGAGAGCATTAATATCCCCTGCACCTGATTAATCATTTTTTTACACTTTTTAATAGCTGTTTCACCTACTGGATACATTATCAGGTTGCTATTAAGTATTGATATTGATGATTGATGCAATAATGATTAAATAAAAAGCCATATTTAGAGCTTGCTTTTTGGTAAATTTTTTTTCATAATCTTCATTCAAAAGAATACTGTCTGCTGGCTAAATTCACTTTATTTTTTCCTTTTGCCTGAATTGTGCATAAAAGTGACATTCTATAAAATACAGGTTTCCTCAAATAGTGTTCCACCAGCAATCTATACATACTACAGTAATTTGCAATCACGGTCAGGGAAAGCTGTTGGCTCAAGCCCAAAATGTTTATGGTGCATTGCTTCCCCAAAGAACAAAAACACCCTGGAGTTTTATTTCAGATTTCCCTAAATGCGCCTTTATTGACACCAGGTACAATAGTTGGGGAAATACGTAATGCCCCAGCACAGACGCCATCAACCAGGGTCATAAATTAAGTTAGAAAAGGTCTCCCCTAAAAAGTATAGCACTCCACTAATCAAAGCCACACTGTCGCTCAAGAACACGAAATCTTCCCCACAGCCAATTGAGTGAACAAGCCAGAGTTGCTTTTTAACGAGTTTAAATAGTAATCTCAGATAAATGGAGAACCGCTTGAAGTGTCTGTCTTCTAGAAGGCAGTAATGAGAGGATTTAAAGCATTCTCCATCCCCAAACTGCATAGAACCCAGAGAATGCCACAGGTGTGTCACCATCTACGACAGAGTGCTTTCTCAGCTATGGCCATCCCCCCACTGTGGACCCAACATAGATTTTTTTAATTGGATCCAGGAGCTAGCTAAATTATCCAACTGCTCTGTGCTTAAGCCCCCAGCTAGCTTATATACCAATAATAATAAACTTTCCATAATAGCTGCTCAGCCTATTACTGTTCTTTTTTTTTTTTTTTCTCTTACCTAAAAGTGGAACCACTTTATTCTGATTGCAGTCACTGAAGAAACTCCTGAATTAGTTTCTCCTAAAAAATTGCTCAAGAATTACAGACGGGATCCAGGTAAATAATATTCAATTACATATGCACATATCTTCATAGGGGAACTTGCTTATCCTATGGTACTGGAAGATAATAATACCATAATTCATCCTTTTGCAATTTGTTGGAGAATTTTCCCTCCTCCATTATGATGTTTATTTACCATGTCAAAATGACAGTCAGTCCCAACTGCACCCTGGGATAGGGATCCCAAAATATAGGGCTGCTCAATCACTAGCTTCCACTTGCTACAGCTTCAGTTGACCCTCTGCATTTAACGCATACATGTGTAGTGGGCAAAAATAAATTGTAAGCCCTGTGCTGCCATTCTGAACATCAGAAAAGTGTTACATTTATAAATAAAGAGATCAAAATCCCATAGTGGGCAGAAATAATATCTTGAAACTAAATACATGGACCCACCATTTGGACACATTTTTAACAATCTTAATCCCACTTAAACTTTGTGAAAACTCTATTGAAAATTTAACCTTGTGCTCTTGAAGCTGAAACTGATAAAACTTAATCGCAACAAGGCAGTGAAACACTAATAAACTCATTACAGGTCACATAAATGGACAGTCTGCGGGGCTGCCAGACTGCACACACAAACGGCTTCAGTTGCAAGCAGCGCAGGCAAGCAAGGTGGTGCGGGCGTCTGTGTGGACAGTTGGAGGGAGAGGATTTGGTAGCACTTCACAATAAGTTTGCTAAATTTACTTGATTAGGCAGTTCATTTAGAAATTTCAGATGCTAATTATAGGTGGAGGCAGACAAGCTGGTATGGAAGAATGAGTTTTCCCGAGGCCTGAAAGCCACATCAGGGCCACTCTTGCAGAATGGATTTCTGAGTCTTCAGAGCCCTTTCCACCCGATTCCCCTTCCCCAGGCAAGGTGAGCTGCCGAGGAGCCAGCTTCAACCAGGCCGCCTCCTTCAGATCCCATGGCTTCTCCCAGCAGGACCCATGGAATCACCCCCAGAGTTGGTGACCATGAGATGCTGACTGCATTCTGAGGACTCCTTGCTAAAATCCAGGGACACATATGCTCAGTTTGGCTTACATGATGACTTAAGAAAATCATGTAAGGGTTTTAAACTTGTAAAAACTGGCTGAGTTCCATATGAAAAATCCAGATTTCTGACCTCTTTAGAAAAATTCAAAGGCAACCCAGTCCCATTGCCATGGGCAACCCCAGTCCCATTGCCATGGGCAACCACCCTAGCGTGCCTCTCCAAGTGGTCACCCCATGTTCATCAATGGGAATGCTCTCACCCCAGCGGCATTAGAGCTAGGCATCCTTAGTCTACACCCAGCATTCAAAGGCTGCTGATGAGAGAAGCGGGAAGACACAATCCAGAGAAGCCTCCCCAAAGTGAAGCTGGAAGGCAGACAGGAGAATGTGACCTCACGTTCGAGGCCCCGCCCACCAAGCTCAGCCAACACGTGGCTGCTGAAGCCAGGCTGCCCTATGAGAGTCCCTGTTTGCAGGGGGTCAGGAAGTACACCCTCCTCCCTGCCATCAGGAGAAGAACAAGCCAATCCCAGAGGCACAGAAGCAGATGACTGAACAGAGGCTCTGCCCTTGAGCTGTCCCAAACTCTTACAGGTCTGGATGAGGCAATCAGGAGCAAAGATCAGATAACCAAAGGCTAAGCAAATGGTGGAAAATCGGGCCAGACCCTGCATGAAGACTTTCACAACCAGGAGGAATCACCCCATTCTTAGCCTGGGGAGAGTGACAATGAGGCTGGGGCAGGCAGGAGGATGAGGAAGGTCTGGGCTAGAGACAGGAGGAGGGGGAGGTGGGGGGTGGGTAAGACTGCACACAGGGCTCTCACTGCTTGTGAGCAGTGGTGTAGGAGCCTGGGTCAGAGCCAGCTCACCCTGGTCTGTTCTAGACCCTCCTACTCGCCGTGCAGCTGGACCAGCATCGTCGGCACTTCCTGGGACCTGGTTAAAAATGAGCAGCTTGGCCCCCCTGCCCCAGACCTCCTGAACCAAATCCACATTAAAGGCACTGATCTATGTACCCAGCAGAGAAAGCTGCAGGGGCTTCTCCAGGGCCCCAGTCCCACATGCTTTGCCAGGCATGGGGTGTGTGAGCCTAAACTGCAAGAGTCCCAGGACTTGAAGGTGCATTTCTAGCAGAGGCATGTTCCCAGTCCACCTACCTAGATGATGTTCTTTTAGACCATCAATAAATATGGCTTCAGTAGTCAGATGCTATTTAATTAGCACTAAACTCTTTTATTTCATGTAAGTTAGAGCCTTGCCTGAGACACTTCATTTGGAAAGTAACCTGGCACTCAAGATTAAAATGAAATATTAGCATGTCAGTGGGCGCCTCATCATGGTATTCTCCCCTCCAGCCCTCCAAGCCTGCAGGGGACAACATGGCCCTGCTTCCAAAGCTCCCAGCAGAAGGGATTTGACACGAGGGCTTTCAGAGCTGAGGGACATAGAAAAGGGACTATAGCCCCTAGGACGTGAGAAATGAAAAACTTATCAAAGTTGGAATCAAATACAGTTGCATCCTTCTTTCTGAATTTCCTCCCTGCCCCTCAGTCATCAAGCCTGCCCCTGCCTCACAGCCTTTACATGAGCTCTGCCCTCTGTCCAGGTGTTGCCCCATCTTGGCAGGGCTCTGCCTTGCCCTTCAGAGCCTGGACCCAATGTTGCCATCCCAGAGGGGCCCTCCCTGATCCCTCTGCCTCAGCTTGTCTTGGTCTCTTTGCTTCATGTCCCCCTGTTTCAGTACTCTGTGTGGCACATGTCCCTACAGACCAGCTTCTGGTTTCTTCATCTATTATCTGTTTATTGTCTGCCTTCTCCAACTAGAATATCAGCTTCATGGGGGTAAGGACTTTGTTTTGTTCTCTGCTATATTCCCAGGGCCTAAATTAGTGCCTGGCTCATCAAGGAGGATGAAAGAAAGTGGGAGGTGGGTTAGAAGATAAGTAGATAGATAGATGAATGGATCAACTGATAGATCACCGATGATAGATACACAGATATAGACAGGGACAGTGGATAGGATGGATGGATGGATGGATGGATAGGTAGAGAGATATACACATCCACAGATAAACAGACTAAACTGACAAACTGGAAGACAGCTAACTCAATTGATGAGACTCTTTGACCTTCAAAAAGTTAGAAAGCATGGTCCAACCACTGCTCACAACATTGTCAGATATGACCAGCACACATGTAAATGACAATCAGGGATTCTGAGGGCACAGTCATGAGAAAGAGGGGTCAGGAGAACTTGCTGGAGGGTCTGGGAACTGGGAAGGCAGTGGCTTCATGGAATAACTTGAACTAAATCCTAGGAACGTGGCTGGGTGCAAACCTTCCAACAGGGCGACTCGCTGATCCCGAGAGGCTTGCTTGCCGACACGCAAAATGGTTTTAAGTGATAACCAAAAAACCCCCTGCTCTTTCAAAAACAATTAATACTTAAATAATTATTTTATTATTTGATATGAGAAAACATATAATGGGCACATTAGACCAGAGATTTCATAGAGATTATTATTTAGGACAGAGCTAAATATATTTAATTAAAAGAAGTGTGTCAAAAAAATATTAAGTCTAGGAGTATGTGGTACTCAGGATGGTAAAAATCGAAAAAGGAGGTGTGTGCACCATGAAAGTGATAGACTTAGAACTAAGGAGTCATTCTGAGCATAAACTCTGCCCCGCCCCCGCCACCAACTCCCAGCAGAGAGGGTCTGGGAAGGTTTCATTCACAGGCAGCCTTGCTCTCTGGATCTGGTCCCCAGCTGGGCTGTCACAGACAGGTGTGGGCTTCACGGCCCTTCCCTGGATTTGTGGAAGTGGCAAGAATGTGCCCAAGCACACCACGCCGGCCCTGGGCACCCATCTCCGTTCTGCCAAAAGCTGTAAGGGAAGCAGGAGGGGCTCCAAGAAAGAAATCATGGCCCTGCCTCTGCCAGAGGCAGCCACAGCAGCTCCAGTAAGTCACCCCCTTCTGAAGGAGGAAAGGAGGGGAAGGAAGCAGGCGAAAGAGAGAAAGGAGGGCAGGGGGGAGAGAGGGAGGGATGGAGGGGAGGGGGGAAACAGAGGGAGAAGGGTAGGGAGGGGGCGGGGAGGGAGAGAGGGCACGGCAGGGAGACAGGCTATCTAAAGACCAAATGCTGGCTAAAGTCCTTATCAGGAAGAAAAATTTTTAAATGCATGAACTCTATTTATACCCTGGATAAACAAGATAATTATGTGTTCATTTTATAAGTTGTGCCTTGATTTCAAGATCACCAGTGGCCATGAATGTTTGGATTTCACATAAGCATGTTTAAAAGCCATGGGTCTCGACCCTCCAACCAGGAAGCTAAGCTTAGTCAACACTTTCACACTGTGATCAAGGCGTAAAGCAGAGAGTTGAACAAACTAACATTTCACTCTTGGAATTGAAGTATAAGCAGAAGAACTGATGAATCTGCTAATTGTTCCATTGTTCTCATCTGCTCTCGACATTGGCATATACCCCTTGTGTAACCCAAAGTGCATCTTTTGTATACATATGAAAAGAAAAATGAGGATGACCCTGATGAATACAAAGTGTTTGTGTGTGGGGGAGAGGGGGGCAGGTTAAAGGGCAATCCCTTTTTTATTATTTTTTAAAGGCCAACGTGCTGTGCCCAGTTCTCGGCTCTGGCTTGAGATGGGAGCAATGTACCTATAGCTGAACACCAGAGCAGGCCAGGAAGCCTGGACACCCCGCCCCACAGCTGTCACTGGGGTGCCTCTCTCTCTGAGGTCACTGTGAGCCCAAACCAAGAGAAGGGCAGCATCCAGGTCTACTTTCTCCCTACTCCCATGTCCACTGCCCCAGGTCATTATCATAGTCTTCCTGACACCCATTTCTGCAGTGTGTCCCGGCTCATCATGAATACTCTTAGCTGGCAGGCAGCCTTCACCTTGGGCTCTGACCCACACCTTCACTCACACAGACTTACATCCCAAGTCCCAACATAACAAGGCTATTTGTCACCCCAACACCAAGCCCACCCCCAGTTTTCCCACAACTCCCCCTTTCCTGCCCCCACCTGGAATGGCCACCTTAGTCCCTCCAGATACACCCCTCCCCCCAGTCCCAAATGCATCTGGCAAGTCCCCACCTTCTGCAAACAACTTCTCTCTGGTCTTCCCCTCGCCTCAGCTTATGAAAATCTTCCTGGTCCCCAAGGCCCAGCTCCAGCGCCAGCTTCTCCATGAAGCTCCTCCTGAGCCACAAGAAGGGTCTGGTTTTCCTTTCCTAAAATGATGTGCAGTGCTGAGCATAGAGAAGGCCCACAACCATCATTAGCTCCCTTATCACTGGTCAGCATCTTATTCCTATTGCTCTGATCAACTGGTCTCTCCCCGAGTCTGGATGCACGGCTCTCTTTAATCTCTAAGGTGGCCCAGGCCACATGACCTTCATCACTGGCGCCCTGCTCTGTATTTGTACCCACGGGTTGCTTAGGATGGCAGCAGGGCTCCTGCATTCTGCCGACTGTGCTGAAGGATCACACTCCTTACCTCCCTTTAGGACCAATGTCAGTGAATTCTTGGGGACGGGCCTTGGAGCCCTGCTAACTTGCAGCCCTGTACAGAGCTGGCTCCTGGGGAAGCAGGGCTCTTGAAGACCCGCCAGGCCCAAATCCACACCTGCCCACAGGCCAGCTTCCCAGAAAAGCTGGAGTCTGAAGGATTCTCCTCCACCGCAGCCCCAGCCTCACCAGGTAATAGATGGCCTATGGAGGCACCAAGGCCAAACCAAGTTTTTAGTTGATTTCAACTACCCTATTTCTCTCTGACTCTAAAACAAGAACCAATAATGGCCAAAGAGTACGTTTTAAGGGGAATAAAAGCATAATTTGGCCTTGCTGAAGGTTAAACCTCAAATACAGAACTTATTTTAAAATTCTATTTCAACTGCCCTCCTAAAAGCAGAAAGGGCATAGTGGCTCTTGGCCTCTCTATGTATCTCTCTTCAAGGCCCTGGATCCTTTTAGCCCAACTTCACTAAGATGGAGCCGTTGTGAGGATCATCCCAGACTATGCGAGCCAGCACCACTGCCTGACAATTGATGTCATACACACACACACACACACACACACACACACACACGCACACACACACACACACACACGCACAAATATACACACACATGCCTGGTCTCTCCCATAGGTTACAAATACGGGGAGATAAAGAAGGAAAAACAAGATTTTCCACCACCCCCCCTTTCTCTACCATATGGCCTATACCTCGCACATAAAGACCATCTGAGTCAGTGAAAGAGAAAATTCATTTTTTGTCCCTTTCTTACTGACAACACACCATTATGTATACAGATATTTAATTCTTACGTAAAGTTAAGAGGTTTGTGTTCATTCTACTTTTTTGTGCAGAATCTTCCTTTTTAATTTTAATCAGAATACCTCAAAACAAAAATAATACAAGCAACGCTGCAAAACCATCAAAATAAATAACTATTCTCGACTTTTTTCACCCTTTTCAGAAGGAAGAAAAGGAACCAGTGATGGGATGCTTGGGACTACAGAAAGGAAAAACGCCCCCTTAGAAAGCAGCCTTTTCCTCAGTTTACCCCAGTGCTCAGAGAGAGAGAGGGAGAACCCAGGCTCTAGACAGGGCAGGCTTGGTGAAGGAAGCTTCCCACTGAAAGCGTCCTGGGAGTAGCTGGGACAAGATGGACATGCCGGCCCACCCAGGACCTCGGTCTGCAGGCCTGGACTCAGAGGCAGCAGGGAAGCAGCTGGAGCTTCTCCCCGTGGGCAGTAGATCTGGGCCTACCTGGAGTCTCTGTGCTTCCTGGGCCAAGCCCAGCACTCCCTGCAGACCGCCTTCACAGGAGCGCCCTGGGTACCTGCCCGCCTGGCTTTTAGGATAAGCACCCCTCTGCTCCGCAGGACTCAGAGGACACTTAACTCCAGGGCCCTCCTGAGTGTGGCAGCTCACATACCTGCGATGCGCTGTGGTCATGGGGAGACCAGGTGTGGGCGACAGTGAACCTGAACTTTTCTGAACTGAGCCCCACCCCAGATCCTTCTTGCTGCGCTTCTTCAGCCGCCCAAGCCACACTGCGTGGGACAGACCAACATCCACAGGAGGCCAGCAGAAACAAGTGAGGCACATGGGTTAACATGCCACTTCTTTTTTTTTTTTAATTTTTGTGGTGTCTATTTGCAAAGCTGACCTAATGCACAGCCTCACAGCTCTCAACCTCTGAAGGGCCAAGAGGGACACAGGAGGCTTTGTCTGGTGGCAAACAAAGGCCAAGTCATGGCAGAGTGGACCCTGAGGTGACGTGGGCTGCCCACCCCCCACGAGGACGCCTGCCCTGCAAGGCCACTCGCTGGGCAGATTCAGAAAGAAGAGGCAGGAGATGCGTGGCCAGACTCAGCCTGGTCCCCACTCTGGGGAAGGGCTCACTCCAAGGGCTCGTCCCAAACCCAGGGAGAGAACAAAAAGAAGAAATCTGGAAAGAAAGATCAAAATCACGTTCTGAACCTTAATTGACACGGTCATTTTGACTTCACTAAGCCTCTCCCCTGACTCCCTCCCCCCAGAGGAAAACCCCCAAAAGGTCCTTCCATTGTAACCTGGTTGCAGAGCAGAAGATGCCATTATTAGTTCCATAAACTAATCAAGCGCCATTAGAAGCAAAGAATATGACATGAAGCTTTTGTTTTCAGATATGAAAGAAAGAAAGAAAAAAAGAGAGAGAGAGGGAGAGAGAAAAGAAAAGAAACCCCAGCAGCAGCTGGAGAATCAGAAGGAAAGAGAAACCGTCACCCAGATATCAGCGAGGGTGGCTTAGGCTGGTGCCGGATGGCAAGAAGGGTTAAATTTATGTTCCATTACAAGTCCCCTTTTTTTTGGTTTCATCTTCTCAGTAAAACACATAACTTAAAATGAAATCAAATATTAAAAATGACAGACTATATAAGTGCTGTGAGTAACTTCAGGTCACGGAGGGAGGGAAAAGCCGGCAAGTTGTCAGGCACTATCTGTCAGAGTGAATTAGAAACAATCAACAGAGACTGAAAGGGAAGGTGATTGTTATTAAGCAGCGGGGCTGTGAGCAGGCTACCCAGATGTGGTCATGCATATAAAGGACAGGAAACAGCAGTTTAATTCAGGAAGCCCTGGCGAACAGGGCAGCAGAGAGGAGAAAAGTCCTTTGTCGCTAATAAGCTGGAAGTTACTTTGATAACAGCAGGGTTAGACTCGAGAATAAAACACATTTCTTTCACTACCACACACCATTAATATCACAGAAATGTGGTCGGAAGAAATGCCTGGCTCAGACGGATTAGCCACTGGCCTCCCCAGCAGCCGCCCCGGGGAAAGCCAGGCCCGGGTCCCCTTCCCCTTCCAGGGCCAGGCTCTCTCTGACCATGACCACCTCGGACCGCCTCTCACCCTCCAGCAATGTCATATCACCAAAGAGAATAACGATAGTATTTCATTATTTTCCAGTGTCAGGCCCTCTCGTTGCCGTGGCCTGTGGGGAAGGTGCGAGCCCAGTAAACAGCCTGGATATAATGAAGTCCATGTATGCGGCAACGACAAACAATTTTATATGCAGACAAGGCCCGATTTCATAAGAAATTACTTATGCAGGCGTTCTGCAATTATCCTGTGATACTTTCAGGCAACAGTCTGACAGCAGTTGTGCAAACAATAAAGGGATTACAGAAATAAAAACAAATAATATTACACACACAGAAACTCCATGTTGCATGTGGACGAGTGAAGGGAGTGTACAAGGATGAGTGGGAGCCAGGCAGGGGCCAGCAGGAAGTGAGGCCCGGAGCCCAGCGACCCCTTCCCAGCACACAGACAGGCCTGGGGGCACAGAGCCCTGATGGAGCCGCCACGGGCAGATGTTCGGGGTTGTCCCCCATCGCAGGGGATGCTGGCCCACCTGGCAGCCTCTCAGGGGAGCTGAGGACCTGGGCCACCTTTGCAGGATAGAGTCATGGGACCAGGACAGGCACTGGGTGGGCCGAGTAGCCTTGCCATTTCTCTCCCACACCAGGTGGCCTCTCAGGATAGAAAGAATCTTCTTGCTCTTCTTCCCAAGGTCAACACAGGCCACCCATGTCCAGTGGCAGCCAGATTTTCCGGTCAGCTAGGTACAGCATCAGGACCACCCCATTTCAAACACAGGTGAGCAGAATGAGTGGATAGGCCCTGCAAGAGGACCAAATCAGGACTCCGAGGGAGCCACGGCGTGTGCCCACGCAGCCCCACAACTGGCATGAGGAGGGGTCATCCTATCACCCGCTCCCTGGGGGCAGAATCCATACATTACCCTGTCCCCGTATCAGACACGGGTATCAGACACCCTATAACTCAGGTGTTGGGGAGGCACACAGTGAGGTGGGAAGGGGAGGCCTGCAGACGGGGATCCTGACCACCTTTCCCGGAAGGTGGGTGTTCCCACTGCTGCACCTCTTGCAGGCATCAGCCCACCCCATGTAACCAGAGGCCTCGCAGGCCTCTCTGCAGGGAGAGAACGCAGAAGAGTGAGGCCTGGGGCTGCAAGTGTCACCTTCCTTTCCCACTGTCTGTGCTTCTGGAGCCTGGGCTGTGCTGCGGGCAGCTCAGGTCAGCACTGGCCAGGTCTCATCGCATGCCCGCTGTGTGTATGAGCCTGTGCTCCTCAGAGCTCTGCTCGGTCCACAGAAACACTTGTGTTTGAAAAAAGTTATTTTTTTTTTTTTAACTTCATAAGTTGCCAAGATTGGAGGAAAAGAACTAGTTTTTTTAAACTTTTTTCCTTAAAAACTATGAAGACCTGGGAAAATTCGGCCCGCATTTCCAAGTGCAGCTGATGAGAGTTGAGTGGCCGCCTGCAATGGGATCAGCTCCCCCCACTCACTCAGCACACTTCCTGCATTTCCCACCTGGACTCTGAAGTGGGGTTTAGGACAACTCCCTAGAGAGAGACGCCCAGGCTGGGCCAAAACCTGTCTAGGTGCCTTCTGACAACACACTCTGGGGCAGAGTCCAAGCCCTCCCCTGGCCAGGCTGCCTTCAGCACTGACCACCTTCATCCAAAACCCTCAGCATCTTGTATCCCTAAAACAAGCCTACTGGAATAGCTGCAAGACACCTTCAAGTTACCTGTGCAGGAAGCAGGAACTCACAGCCAGAGTCCTGGCCTCGTTGTGTCCTGGGTGTTGACATAAATCATACTAGCAAGGCCATGGGCTTTGCAATCCCTGACTTCCAAAAAACTTGGAAAGAAATGTCAACTTGCTACATATGGAGTTTGCTGAAACCAAGGTGCAACAAATTCTAATAAATACAATATGCGGAGGGGAGAGGTTAGTCCATCAATACATCAGTGAATGACTGCTGACCACTTGGAGCATGCCAGGACTGTCCTGGGAGCTGTGCAAGCTCCCAAGGTGACCAGAACACCAGCCCTTCCCCGTGCTGGTGCCTTCTTTCAGCTAAGAGGGTCCCCGGAGCTGTCTGGAACTGCCTTTTGTGCCCAGGTGAGAATGACTCTGCCAATGGCTAGCTGTGTGGTCTTGAGCAAATCCCTTGCCCTCTCCAGGCCCCAGTCTCTTCACCTAGAAAATAAAGGTACCTTTAATAGCAAGAGTTTCTGCTAGCCCTAGGGTTCTATGGATCGAGGAATTACTGAGAATTTCTAAACAGAGTCCTGCTTAACAATAGCACCTGTACTACCCAAGGGAAAAGATGCCTAAACCATAGCCACCAAGAATCTTCAAACTCATTCAACACGTTATTAGAGGACCCACAAATCAACACTGATAAAGAAGTGATCGCTATCAGTTTGGAGTTAACACTTCCTGGTAGTGAATGGAGCATGTTTTAAGCTCCCTGAGGCCTGCACAGACTTAGGCAAACCTGATCAAAGGGAGCCCTAAAGACGGCCCCCTGCAGCTCTGCCCAAGCCCACGGCTGTGGGGGCTCAGCTGGGTCCAGTTGTTGTTTAGTGACTCAGTTGTGTCTGACTCTTTCTTGACCCCGTGAACTGTAGCCCACCAGGCTCCTCTGTCCATGGGATTTCCCAGGCAAGAATACTGGAGTGGGTTGCCATTTCCTTCTCCAGGGGATCTTCCCAACCCAGGGGTTGAACGTGCATCTCCTGCATCACAGGCAGATTCTTTACCACTGAGCCACCTGGAAAGTCCAGAGGAACAGCCAAAGGGCACTGTCATGAACCACAGTGGCCCCCATGCAACTGGCCACTTTTCCTACACCCATGTTCCTGAAATTCCTGACTCCCAGTTTTACACTAGTCACAAGGACATCCCTCTTGGTAGAAAACTGAGGCCACAGCAAACAACCCACCAAGACTTGGTCCAAGTCACTCGCAGAATTCTGGCTCTAGGAGCATTCCCACACCTGGAAAGGGGGGGTTTCTCAAGACATGCTCTCTGGTTAAAAGCAGCTTAAAAGTAAAAGAAAGGCAATAGTCCTTGCCATGGTCTACAAAGGCAAGTCTATCCAGGCCCTCCAACCCACCCACCCTCTCCCCAGAGCCCATGTGCTCCAGCCTCGATGGCCTTCACTCTGTCCCCCACACATACTGACTTCTTCCCCACCACAGGACCTTTGTACACGCTGTTCCCCCTGCCAGGAATGCTCTTCCTCCAGACCTGCACTGGCTGGCTCCCCCATGTCCTTCAGACCTCTCATTTCCAATGTGCCTTCCTCAGGAGGGCCCTCACCCTCATAGTACAGATACTCCCCCTCCCCCTGTGTCACCCCAAACATCATTTCCTCATGGCATGTATCACTCTCTGACATCATCTTATCCATGGTTGTCTTGTTTACTGTGCCCTAGCCCCTGTCTTGTCCAAGACTATACCCAGGGCTGCTCCGTAGCCAAGGGATCATGTTCCAAGATCAGAAACAAGCACGAGCAAACCTTCACCTCGCCATCCAGCAGCTGCGTGACCTGGGGGAAGCCACTCAACTTCTCTGACCTCAGTCTCCACATCTGGAAAATGGGACCAATAAGATCACCTACCTGCAATGGAATTGATGAACATTAAGATAACCCCAAGAAACTCTTCTAGTTCACTCTACCTTTCCTCTGGAGTTAAAATTATCTCTGATTTTCTTTTGCTCTCAGGCAAAATGAGAATACTGGGATCTTACTTTCCTACCTCATTGCTGCGTACAGAGGAGTTTGCAGGGATCCTTACCTCCATGAGCCTGGAGAGCTCCCGGTGAAGATCAAACATGACGCAAAGCCCTACACACATATGCAGGGCTTATCATCATTATCACACAGAAATTACAATTATTCACTCCCTCCTCTGTGCTCCCAAAGTACCGCTCCTGCAGCATTTAACTAAGGTGATTACTACCGCTGCAGGAAGGCTGTTGACTCACACGTCTGCACCAGGACACGGGGCTGACTCAGGACAGCACCCTGAGTCCAGGGTCCTGAACGTGCCTCGGGGACAGCAGAAGCCATTCTGTGTCTGATGGAGAGAAGGTCCTATGATCTCTGAGAGCCAATTCCTTCTAGAAGTTGCTGGGCCTCGAGACCGAGAATGGGGTCTTTGAAGGTAAAGCTGTGGAAGGCTGGACAGCCACACCTCCAGGCTCTGCCTCCATTCCTTGCTGGGATCACTCTGGAAAGCCATGTTGTGGCAGGACAGGAAATCATTTTCTGATGTGTATGAGGGATTCAGTTAGCATTAGACTGCTTAGCTGCTGCTGCTATAAGTCGCTTCAGTCATGTCCAACTCTGTGTGACCCCATAGACGGCAGCCCACCAGGCTCCCCCGTCCCTGGGATTCTCTAGACAAGAACACTGGAGTGGGTTGCCATTTCCTTCCCCAGTGCATGTAAGTGAAAAGTGAAAGTGAGGTCGCTCAGTTGTGTCTGACTCTTCACAACCCCATGGACTGCAGCCCACCAGGCTCCTCCATCCATGGGATTTTCCAAGCAAGAGTACTGGAGTGGGGTGCCATTGCCTTCTCTGATTGCTTAGGGTTTCTATGTAATGGTGCTCTGGTCATCCCAAAGCTGTACTTTTATAGCATTTGACTTTAAAAATTCAAGTGTCTATCTCAAAGTATAGGGAGGGCATTGGTGGAGACAAATGGGAGTAAGATTCCCCCAACAAGTACCTTGATAAGTCCAGAAATTTCTCAACCAGCTCATCATAACTCCAGGCTCCAGGGTCTGAGAATCCTGTGTGCTGAGGAATCAGCAAGAGGCAAGAAAGGAGATGCCCATGTGCCCTCTGCTTGTTTTGAAAGCCTGTCCCCTTTCTTGGTCTCTGGAGCACAGAATTTCCTCTTGGATACACAATTTTAACTCTACTCCAGTTCATATGACCCCAAATTATTCCAAGATGTACATTTTCCATGAAGGAAACTCTCCCCACCTGCTCATGACCAATCCCAAGAATAGCACATCATCTTTCTTCATCTTGGTCCAGAGTATGCCAAGTGATCAGCTTCTGAAAACGTATGCATTGGTGGCAGGAAGCCTGGTGAGGCCAGTGCCTCTACCTACTCTACAGGGTCTCAGGGACCAC